>NC_069504.1:960574381-960769416 GCF_027579735.1 Bombina bombina
TAGGATATATAGAGGCCCATTTATCAAGCTCCGGATAGAGCTTAAGGGCCCGTGTTTCTGGCGAGTCTTCAGACTCACCGGAAACAGCAGTTATGAAGCAGTGGTCTAAAGACCGCTGCTCCATAACGCTGTCTGCCTGCTCAGATCGCCGGAATTCAACCCGATCGTGTTGATTGACACCCCCAGCTGGCGGCGGCGTTGCACCAGCAGCTAACAAGAATGTTGAATACAGAGAGCATATACAGAAGAATGCTCAGAAGAATGTTGAATACAGAGAGCGTATTGCTCTCCGCATTCAGCGAGGTCTGTCCGCACTGTCAGATCAAGTCCAACAGACCTTTGATAAATATCCCCCATAGTATATCATTTTATATATAATGTTTTGAAACATTAGAATTAGTGCTGTATTTTGAACTATCAGCAATGCTTTTAGAAATTTTTCCTGATTATTGCAACTTTGACTTCACTGTAGTACTTCCTGTTAGTTAGCACTTTATATTTATGTATATATATATGTGCAAAAAGGTATACTATACATGTTTGCTTTGTCCTGGTAATTCAATTTAATACATCAAAATAAAGTGCCACTGTAAATTAAGAATTAGTTGTGCTCAGTGCAGTGGAATATTTTATCTTAGACCTGTGTTTAAAGGGACATTATGCCCAAATGTTGAAGCACTTGAAAGTGATGCAGCATATATGTAAAAAAGCTGAATAGAAAATATCACCTGAGAATATCTATGTAAAAAAGGAAGATATTTACCTCAAAATTTCAAAAAAGTATTTACACCCAAAGAGGCTTTAGTCTCAGGACTTCCAAGGGAGTGTACATCTGGCATGTGCAGGCACAGTCATGTTATTTTCCTATTCAGTTTAAGAAAGTTTAATGTGAAATCTCATGAGGTTTAATGTGAAATCTCCTGAGATTTAAGTGAAATAGCAAAGTAAATAGCAAAGTAATGCAACACCTCAGCACTGCTGATGCTGATTAGCTACTGTGTTCTTTTTTTTTTCAACTTGCAACTTTACAGCAGCTCTAACTGTTCACAAAGCACTTACTCTGGTGAGCTGAAGAAATTTTGAGGGAACATATCTTCCCTTTTTACATAAAGATGTTCAGGTGATATTTTCATGTCAGCTTTTTACAGTTATGCTGCATGACTTTCAAGTGATTTAGCATATGAGTATTATGTACCTTTAAGGCAGAAAACTGTATTATACCAGGACTTTACAATATTCATACATCAGTACAGAAGACTCAAAATGACTGATGTAGTAATAAAATATGCAGGTGTAAATATGGATATCCTCAACTATTGTCCTATTAAAGTGACATTAAATGGGAACTTAAAATGATCAATAAATAAAGTGATTTACTGTGGTACAGTGTTTTATTATTTAATTATTGCTTGTTTAATGTTAAATTCCTGCAAAAGGTGAAACTCATACCTAGGCCCCTATTTAAAAGGCAGAGTAAGCAACTTCTGGGCTTATATAACTACTGCTTCTTAACATTATACATTAGAT
This sequence comes from Bombina bombina, assembly GCF_027579735.1. Classification (NCBI taxonomy): domain Eukaryota; kingdom Metazoa; phylum Chordata; class Amphibia; order Anura; family Bombinatoridae; genus Bombina; species Bombina bombina. Next base: position 960,575,909 of record NC_069504.1, read on the forward strand.
TTGCATGTCCCTTTAATCAGTCGGATTAACTGATGTAATAAAAAAAAGCACTAAGCAGGGGGTTGCACTTAATAGAAATAATGGCACTATGTATTATTAGGCAATTAAAAAATATTTTACCTTTAATTTATTATTATTTTTTTAACTTTATTTGTTCAGTGTCCATTACTTACTGTCACAACCCCACAAGGGAACTGTGGTCTCTACAGGAAGGCCAAGGAGGAGTTTTCCCTTTGAAGTGGTTGCTAGGAGACTCCAACACTAACGTCAGTTAGTTAGTTTCTTGCCCATGATCAGTAGAACACTTTTGCTGCAAAAATTCATGTTACAGTTGAACTTAAGTTTTATAATGGTAGCTATTTTATCTCAGTGGCTGCACTGAGAATTTTTAAGTAATATATATCCATGTGTGTGTTAAATAAATGTATATATATATATATATATAGAGAAGAAAGTAAAATGTGTTCACTCAGTATACTGGGTAGACACAAGTGATACTCTATAGTTGGCGCTAGTCAGTATTGTGTATGGTATAGTGGCAGCTATATAAGACAAGTACTGGTTGAGATGTGAGGTCCCAGTCAGTAAGTGAAAAATGTGTATACAAGAATAGATACAGCGCCTATATATCCATTTAAAATATGGGTGGTGTATGGGAATATGAGTGAAAACTAGAGCTGATTATTAGAAAAATAATAGCAATTAAAAGAATATTTAAAAAATATAAATTATTAGAATCAATTATGCTTGAAGAATGATGAATAGATTATGAAACAGTGTTCATATGAGTCTTTAGACAATATATAGTCCGTAGTAAATCTTCATAAGCAGTTGGTATCAGTAAATAGATGGTATGTAATACCCTTACCAGATAATACCTCAATCTGATGAGGTAAGTATGCCGCACTGGGGGTATATACAGATGGTAGAATCTTCTCCTTGTATTCAGATGTGGTGCCTCTTGGGTTTTCGTGAGCCTCCTGGAGTATGCAGGGATATGTTTCTTGTTGTAGATAAATCCCTTGTACTTCCTTTATGTTGGTAGTTAGCCTCTTGGAGTACCTTTTCTGTCTTGGTATACACTTTCTCCAGCCAGAGAAGTATCCTGCAACTGGTCCCACATCTTGTGGGACCAGTTGCAGGATACTTCTCTGGCTGGAGAAAGTGTATACCAAGACAGAAAAGGTACTCCAAGAGGCTAACTACCAACATAAAGGAAGTACAAGGGATTTATCTACAACAAGAAACATATCCCTGCATACTCCAGGAGGCTCACGAAAACCCAAGAGGCACCACATCTGAATACAAGGAGAAGATTCTACCATCTGTATATACCCCCAGTGCGGCATACTTACCTCATCAGATTGAGGTATTATCTGGTAAGGGTATTACATACCATCTATTTACTGATACCAACTGCTTATGAAGATTTACTACGGACTATATATTGTCTAAAGACTCATATGAACACTGTTTCATAATCTATTCATCATTCTTCAAGCATAATTGATTCTAATAATTTATATTTTTTAAATATTCTTTTAATTGCTATTATTTTTCTAATAATCAGCTCTAGTTTTCACTCATATTCCCATACACCACCCATATTTTAAATGGATATATAGGCGCTGTATCTATTCTTGTATACACATATATATATATATATATATATATACTGTATGCATAAAAATGTATATATATATATATATATATATATATATATATATATATATATATATATATATATTAGAACAAGTACCAGCTGTATGTGAGAAATCGTAATATGGTTGAGTAGCAGAGATGCAAAAAATGATAGTTGCAGCTCCGGTGCACGGGGGTAATGAGTCAAATTAATAAATGAAAAGGAAGTGTTAGAAAATACCCTTAATCCAGGTGCTGGATTAAGGGTATTTTCTAACACTTCCTTTTCATTTATTAATATATATATATATATATATATATATATATATATATATATATATATATATATATATATATATATATAAATAAATATGTATATATACATACACTAAAAGAGCACTGTTTCATATCACTTAAACGAATCTGCAACCTCAGAGGTTGTGGATATCAGACATCCAAGACCCATTCAACTGGGATGAATGATAAGCCCTGCTCTCGTCCAATTGATTGCATGAGAACAGGCGGCAAGTGTTTGCACATGCAATGTTGAATTACAGCAGCCAATGATGCATCAAAAGGCAAGAAAGGAATCTTTAAAGTCAGCTGCAGAGCAGAAATACACTACTGGGAGTTGGTGAATCAATTTGGTGAGCCAAAAAGCATATGTGTATAGTCAACAATCACTAATTACATAAGCTCTAAGTAATTCATTTATCTCCATAACAACTCCAAATCAATTAAACCTATTGTGCAGTGTGCACACACAATTTGGGTAACCATCCCATTATTGCAACAGCCACAAGTCAAAAAAATCCCTTATGTAGCAGCTATCTGTGACTATTATTGATAATATGGGATGGCAAGATCCTAAAATCTCATGGCTAAATAAATACATATTTTAAAATGTTCCCATGCAAGCCAAAGTCAAATATTATGAGAATGACCAAAATGGAGTAAACATGTCTGACACACTTTTCACCCAGGGCTTTGTCAAAGGCGGACAATCTATGCATATGCAAAAAAATACATAAATGGTCAGTAAACACTTTAAGATTGTAATATAAAAATGGATAATTATATATCGTACAGCAACTTTGCAATGTTTTCATTATTTATTTTGCCCCATTTTCCTGTAATTTAAGACTGAAAATTGTGGAGTTTCCAGTCCTGAAAACATAAAGAACCAATGGCAGGCTTCACATGCCTAATGTTGCCAAATATCTGTCCCTAATGTACAGTTTGTTATCTTATTATTTTCACTAAAGAAACATAGAAGAGCTTATTAGCATAATGACAGTGGCAAAACCCTGTCTCCTCTGCTAAAGTCTGGATTGGTTCCTCTAAGTAACGAAAGTGGTGGTCTGAGTTTGACCATTGAAAACAAATTGCAGCAAACAAGGTTTAATCTGTTAATAATGTTCAGACTCTGCTGATATGCTATTCTCTTGGTAGACTGCAGAAAATTTAAATATGCTTACTGTGCCTTTAAATATCATACTGAGATTAATTGAAGACATATTTGATAACTATTGCATTTATCCATTGATTTTCTATGAATACTAAATAGTTTTAAATAAATACAAAGGCAGATGTAGGCAAACAAAAAGTTCCCAACTTCTGTTCCATAAACTATCAATTTAATTGAGAATATGTCCAATATCTTTTTCACTAATGAGCTCAGAGCAAGTTCAAGGCATTTTCTCTTCCTCATGGCACATATAGACATGTCACCTGGTTGCCTTGTTAGGACTTCTGCAGGTTTTGGAACTCTTCTCTCCTCCCTTTATAGGGCGAGTTTCCATTGAGGTAGTAAAGTGTGAAAACTGGTGGTAACTTAAAAAATCTCCATAGACGTTAATGGAAATACATTTCCACAATTTACCAACTCAATAGAAACAAGCCCATAGATGGTAAAAGACTCAGTAAGAGGTTAGAATGGAACAAGGGGACATTAGTCTGGCTTCTAGATACTTTTTACTGTGTGTGCTGTTGACTTGGCCCTTTTTACCCCTTTTTGTTCAATGGAGTTTGCCAGCAAGCAGATAAAGAGGTTTTTATCATGATTAGGTGTGGATTTGTGTGGCAAGACATATTCAATTGTTAAGGAATTTAACCTGAAGGAAGTGTAAAAAATACAGGCATATGTTGTTGAATGCAATAATCTATGCATCTGGCCAAATGTGTGTACATGACAATACACCTATTATTTATTAATCTTTTGATTTTGGGGCTCTTACGGAAGATTTTGCCTTTAACCTTGATTTTAATTAGGGCTGTTGGCCAATATAGGAGTGTACTGGTGGGCATAAATGTATCATTTGAGAATATAACCAGCAGATCTGAGTGGAATGTGGCCAGAAACCTAGTCTCTAATAAATCTATATTGCTAGTATAGGGGTTTCATTGACCTAAATATGTAGCTCTGGTGTGATATAAACATATAGCTGACATAAATGTAATAGGAGGCCATGAGTGTGATGTGGGCCTATACAGGGATACATGTGATCCATGGACTTAAAATTGTGGTCTGGTATGTAATGCAGGCATAAACTGGTGTGATTTTAGTTCAGGGGGCCATATAACTGCTGTTGAGTCTAATGAAGGCATACAGCTTTCATAATGATGGTTCAGGGGACCATTCAAGTGATTAGGTCTAATGTAGGCATACAACTGACACAATGGAAGTTAGGAGGACTGTATAACTGCGGTTGGGTCTGATGTAGACAAAAAAAAGGAGAGAGAGACAGAGCAAAAGAGAGGGGGCAGAGAGAGAGCAAAAGGGAGGGGAGAGAGAGCACTAAAGAGAAGGGGAAAGAGAGAGGGGGAGAGAGAGAGTACAAAAGAGAGAGAGAACGCAAAAGAGAGGGGGAGAGAGAGCGCGTAAAAGAGAGGGGGAGAGAGAGCAAAAGAGAGGGGGGAGAGAAAGCAAAAGAGAGGAAGAGAGAGGGAGCAAAAGTGAGGGGGGAGAGAGAGAGAGCAAAAGAGAGGTCGAGCGAGAGAGGGTACAAAAGATAGGGCGAGAGAGCGCAAAAGAGAGGGAGAGAGAGCACAAAAGAGAGGGGGAAGAGAGAGAGCAAAAGAGAGGTGGAGCGAGAGAGAGCACAAATGAGAGGGGGAGAGAGCACAAAAGAGAGGGGGAGAGAGTACAAAAGAGAGGGGGAGAGAGCACAAAAGAGAGGGGGAGAGAACAAGGGGTGGGACCGCTGTACTGCAAAGCATGGCCCGTGTAAACGGGCTTTAGGAATAGTACAATTATAATCAACTAAAAAATAGGAAACATAATTAAATAAAAAACTGCTAATCATAGGATAAACAAGAATTTGAGTATAATTAAAAACTAAAATAGGTATTTTCATTGCTGATAAATCTCTTAAATTGTATTCACTGGGGTCTATTTATCAAGCTCTGAATGGAACTTGATGTCCCAAGTTTATAAAGACCGCTGCTCCATAACCTGTCCGCCTGCTCTGAGGCGCGGACAGACATCACCGAAAATCAACCTGATCCAATCTGATCGGGTTAATCAACACCCCCTGCCAGCGGCAAGTATGGCAGCGAATCTGCAGGGGCGGCATTGCACCAGCAGTTCACAAGAACTGCTGGTGCAATGATAAATGCCAACAGCGTATGCTGTCGGCATTTATCGATGTGTGGCAGACATGGTTTGCTATAGTGGATCATGTCCTTCCGCACAATGATAAATGGACCCCATTATATCTGATGTAAAACCAATTAGTTTCTAGAGAACCCGCTCCCAGAGCAAAGTTCCAAAGCGTGCCCCCCCACCAAATTCAAAAGTGCAGCCTTTATACTTCTGGACCTTCCATGTCTCACTGTCATTCAGCTATCCATGTTCACACAAACAGGCTTCTGCAGACGCCCACATGCACACACACATGCTCCATAGACATCCACATTCACCTATACATGCCTCAAAACATACTTCGCCAGACATACACCCCAGACATGCAAAAGGCCATAGTATGGGAAGCACATAAATGCACGATTGGGGAGAACTGATAAAGTTAGAGGCTCAACTCACCAAGAGACATAGAAATGATTATTTAATTTAGCTAGGAAACTCTTGGAATTAGACCTACAACATAAACCAAATCAAGCTGAAATCTTAGACCAATTAAATCAAAGCAGAATCAAAATGAATACATTTGAGGGGAGCGGAGCTAACCACTGGAGAAGATGGTCACATTTTTGCAGAGCTCCTGGCTCTAGACAAAATATATGGGGCTAATCTGCTCTATCATGCAGCTCAAAATTATTCAGAGACAGACCTCATACCTATAAGCTCTTTTTGTTATGAGTCCCGGAACATTAAAGCTCTAATCACTGTGGTCTATCATAGAGACGTAGCTAACTTTGTGGCGATTCAGCTGAATGAGAAATTTAAGATGGCACTGATATCGTGAGGTGAAGAAATCAGGGCCCTAATTGATGCTCACTTTTCCAACTTGTCGCAAGCACTTGCAGCGGCAACTGGACAGGATCTACCAGCTATTATTGACCCAGACCACCAGTTGAGGTTGCGGAGCCCTTCAGATAATAGCATTCACGATAGCCTTGCATTGTGTGCTCAGGAGGTTGGTTGTGTCAGAGAGGCTCCTACCCTGGAGGAAAAGATTCCATGTATTTAGGTCATACAGAGATCGGACACTGTAGTCACTTCTAGGAGCATTACAGCAGCTCACTCCATGCTGCAGATCACTTATCTGTTCTCACCTACCGGACACCCGAGGAATGGAAAGTCCCACCTAGCAAACACGGTTGATACGGGCATAGAAATGATCTGTCACACACAAGATTTTCCTGACCATAGAAGATGAGTTGTGCAGGGATGGAGTGTGGATTGGTTGAACAAAAAGGCAGCACAACGTGTGTATTGCAAATTAAAATAGGATGTTTAATCCGACATCAATTCAGAAATACAACATACACACAGGTCGGAGGTAAGAAGGGGGCGTGTCCTTACGCGTTTCGTGCCTCCGGGCACTTAGTCATAGGATGGAGTGTGGATCGGTACTTGCTATTACACGGCCGAACGCATGACTTTGCCTCACTGACTTTTCTTCAGGCCGACTCCAGACGCGGGATTGGTTAGATTTGCGATGGGACTGGATTTATTTTGTGGCTTGGACTGAAAGATCCCAAGCAACTTCTCAAGAGTTTGGACTATGGCTATGGTGGGGGTTCTCACCTGCAAGAGTCTCATAAGGAGTTTTTATGTTATTTGAGGGACTATGGTCACTGGTGAAAATTAACGGTGGCAACTGAAACTGTTCTCAGAACAATTACTGCAGGTTATACAGCTGTTATATTGGTTAGCGTTCTCTTATATATGCAAAAGTTAATCTATTTAGCTACAGCTCAGATTCCTTTACATTATTTTTTGTATACCAATGGAGAGTGGGGACAAGGTTTACAGTCTCCTCCCTTAATACATAATTTGTGTCCATTTAACATCCTTATTGCGTGATATTATAGGGGACATAGATCCTATTTCTAATTTAGTGAAAGGTTAGTTTTTTGGGGACTATATCATTATAATTTACACTTAGTGCTGGGCGTTATATCGGCAGCTCCGACTGTGTTATTTAGTATTTAAGGTGTGGATGCTTATTTACTTACAACTTATACCTGTTGCTGGGTATAGGGCCCATACCAGTGTAACAGGGCATATTACAAATAATACAGCTGCTTTGTGATCTATTCTCATATTCTCCTATACTGAGGTCAGTACTGCACTATACTAGGTTTTATTTTTTATCATCTACTGCATATTTAACACCCTATGGTTTATCCCCAGATACTAATCATCACTTATTTTAATAGGTCCGCTCCACGGTTAATGATATCAGTATCGGTTGTAGTTATTTGTATCCTTGGCAAAGGCTAGCTAGTCGAAGGTTGAAGCTTACTGTGTATGTATCCTTATATGTTCTGGCACAGTGTTGCTGTACTCTCATTTTGGCGCACAGTGTTGCTGTACTCTCATTTTGGCCTTGCACCAACTTAAAATACCTTATTGTGTTTCTTGCCATAATGGGAGCAGTAGTGGCCTCACTATTTAGTTAAAGTAATTTACATATATCTGTTGTATTGAACCTTTAGTGTTCTGATTTAGAGGTGTCCTCTGGATACATACTTCAGTTATTAGGTGTCCTTAGTTCATATTTTCCCTCCATATACTTTAGCCTGCAACATTTATACACCCAAGGTTTGTGTAATTAAAAATCTTATATGTAAGGTAGATGGATGAGCCACACTTAACCCAGTTAAACTATACTCTTCATATAGGTTTTTCTTTAAGCTTTTATATTGGTCGCTATACAGGGATTAGGCTAATCATTCCACTGTCTCTAGATAGATAAGGCTCTAGTCACATAAAACAACTTCTAATAGCTTGGTAAATTAATCATGCTGGTAATGGTTTATTGCTATGTGTTTGATAATGTCACCCTTATGTTCAATCCATATTAAGGTTAAAATGTATTTACAGTGGTTTCATTGTGAAATTTATTAGCTATCATTAAGCTCCCCCCCATCCTAAAGTACTCTGGTATTCTCCATTAGTTACTCCTGCGGTTTCCCTCGTAGTATACTGCATTTTTTTCCCTATCTATACTAAGTTATTGTATATGCTTCATAAATATTTCTTTAGATATCTTATATATTGGTTTATAAATAGTTCAATTTGTTGGTAGATAATATTAGCATATCTTTCAATACGCTTTTATACCTTGACATTGAAGCTTTCACCAATATGTTGAACAATTGTGTTTATCCTTCTTACAACATTCATATAATGTACATTATTACATGTTTACTTGTTTTATGTTGTAACTTAACATCAAAGATAATTCAGAAAATGTGAGGTTTATTCTTGCAATATTGCATAATCGTGAGGTAACGGTTATGGGTATGTATAGTGGTTACTACATGATTGTGAGGTAATGGTTTTGGATATGTAAATTGGCAATATAAATGGCACCTCTTTTATTTTTCATATATTTCTGTAATGCAATTTGTTTCTTGTATTTGATGAGTAACCTCAATAAAAAGTATTTAAACAAAAATTAATTCATTTTTACAACTTTAAACTCAAAGACAACAATTATTTCTGCAACAAAACTATTACTGGGAAGGCAATACTACTGGCAAGCGCACTTAAGCAACAGAATCAGAGGACTTATGAACACACACAATTAAATCTAACAAAGGGACACAAATAGAGGATACCGTCAAAATAGCTAATGAATTTAAAAAATATTATCATAGGTTATATACCTATACCCAGACAGAAAAAGGGACATTCACATACAACTCCGTAACCAATATTTACAGAACATCCCTACCCCATCTCTACCACCTGATTTGTGTGAATCCCTAAAACAACCTACTCAGGCTAAATAAATACAAATTGCCATACAAGATCTACAACCAAACAAGGCTCCTGGTCCAGATGGATTTTCAGGCCTTTATTATACAACCTTTGCAAAATAGCTCACTACACATCTCAAAGATCTCTTTATCTCACTTCCTGACAATACTGTGTTCCCGGACACCATGCTACAGGCTCACATCTTGGTCTTCAAAAGCCAGGTAAACCTCCTACGACACCTGCCAACTTTAAGCCAATCTCTCTTGAAGCTCTATGCAAAAGTCCTTGCCTCATATTTAAATAGGGTTTTATCACTTCTGATCCATCAAGACCAAGTTGGCTTTGTTCCCCAGAGGGAAGCCAGGGACAACACGGTAAAAGTTCTTAAAGGGACATTATACACTCATTTTTTCTTTGCATAAATGTTTTGTAGATTATCTATTTAGATAGCCCATAAAGTTTGTTTGTTTTTTAAATGTATAGTTTTGCTTATTTTTAAATAACATTGCTCTGATTTTCAGACACCTAACCAAGCCCCAAAGTTTTATGAGAATACCGTCAGCTACCTACTCCAGCTTGCTCCTGTTTGTGTAAAGGGTCTTTTCATATGCAAAAGAAGGGGGAGGGGGGAGTGTCTTATTTCCCACTTGCAGTGGGCTTTCCAACTACATTTTCAGCAGACCTAAACTGAGAGCTTCTAAGTAAGTTTTTAAACAGTTTAATACTAGATTTTTATATCAGTATCTGTGCATCTTATTCTTTATAGTAGTGTCTATTACATGCAGTTATATGAAAATTGGTGTATACTGTCCCTTTAACCTCCTTGAACATATCACCTCTGCCAAAATTCCATCAATTTATTTATCAACAGATGCAAAAAGGCATTTGATCGTCTAGACTGGACTTACTTATCAACCACACTTCATCATTTTGGCCTCCCTACAAAATTAATTCAACAAATTCTAGCTCTATATTCAAACCCCACATCTCAAGTCAAGATCAATGGTTGCCTTTCGGAGCCATTTAAAATCAGGAATGGCACCGACAAGGCTGTCCCCTTTCCACTCTACTTTTCGTGTTGTCCCTGGAACTCCTGGCGATTAAGATCAGACATAATAATAGAATACCTGGTGTTGAGATAGATGATTAAATCATATAAACTAGCCATCTTTGCAGATGATCTGTTACGGACATTAACCAGGTAATAAAACCCACTGAATCTGAACCAACAAACCCTACAAAACATACGTCACTACTGTCCCATTAAACCACAAATGAAGTATCTTAAATACTATCTTAAATACCTGGGAGTACACATTACTCTAGACTATACACTATTGCGAAAATATAATAATAGTAGGCTAATAACAGAATTCCAAAAATTTACCTCCATGTGGATGCCCAAAAACATCTCCTGGTAAGGTAGGATACAAGCAGTCAAAATGATGCTTCTTCCAAAAGCATTATACCTGTTACAAACTGTCCCCATACCAGGTACACCCAGAGACCTCATCACCTTACAAAAAATAATAAACAATTATATTTGGCATCGCAGACCTCCCCGAATAGCCAAACACACTTTAAAGATGGTGGACTGGGTGTGCCTAATTTGAAAGCTTCCAAATTAGCAATCTCCCTATAATGAATATCAGAGTGGTATAGATATGGCATACAAACCCCTAAAAGATGGCTACACCTATAAAATGCTTTGTCAGGCAGCACACACTTAGGAGGGATCTGTTGGAATTCAGATTATAGTAATAAGCTATCTATATCCTCCTCCTCAATTTCAAATGACACATGGAGAGATTGGTTGTACATACAAGATACATTTAGAAATATATCCACTAAATTCTCTCCTCTCACAAGGGTCTTACACACCTCACAGTTCCGACCTGGACATCTCTTCCCCACACAATGTTCCCCTAAACTATCTAACCTATTACCTATCCATCTCTTAATTGAAAATGGTACTATGTTATCTAAACAAAACCTAGACAACTTAAAACACCCTTTTCTAAACAATTGGTTTTAATACCATCAAATTAGACACTTTGGCCTCTAGTTATCAAGCCGTCAACCGCAAATACACTGGAATTCCGCAGCGTATTTGTGGCGAGGCTGATTCGCCTTAGTTATCAAGCCCTACAGCCCGGCAAAAGTAGAATTTAGTGACATAACCTACGATCCGCCGGACTCAGTCCGACACAGATTGATGGTTACATCACTACAGATGTTCCGAACGCAAGTTCCGCACAATCTGACTACTTTTGGTAGTTATAAAACTACTACCAGGTACACTCGCCACTATTCCAGGCCAGCCCTGGAGGTGGCGGATCCCATAGGAATCAATGGGAGTCTGACAGCAGCGAGAGCTCATGTTCGCTGCTGCCCGATATCCCATTGATTCCTATGGGAAGTGTCTGCACCTAACACCCTAACATGTTAACATGATTGGAACAGCCAATAGAATGCGAGGTCAATCCGATTGGCTTATTGAATCAGCCAATCGGATTGAGCTTCAATCCGATTGGCTAATTGAATCAGCCAATAGGATTTTTCCTACCTTAATTCCGATTGGCTGATAGAATCCTATCAGCCAATCGGAATTCAAGGGACGCCATCTTGGATGACATCCCTTAAAGGAACCTTCATTCGTCGTTATTCCGTCGGGCCTACAGGATGTTCCGCATCGGAGGTCTTCAAGATGGAGCCGCGGTTGGACGAAGATAGAAGACACCACTTGGATGAAGACTTCTACCGGATGGAGGACCTCTTCTGCCCCGCTTGGATGAAGACTTCGGCCGGATGGAGGACCTCTTCTTGCCCTGCTTGGATGAAGAATTCGGCTTGGCTGAGTGAAGATGACTCAAGGTAGGGAGATCTTCAGGGGGTTAGTGTTAGGTTTTTTAAGGGGGGTTGGGTGGGTTAGAGTAGGGGTATGTGGGTGGTGGGTTTTAATGTTGGGGGGTTGTATTTTTTTTTACAGGTAAAAGAGCTGGTTACTTTGGGGCAATGCCCCGCAAAAAGCCATTTTAAGGGCTTGTAAAAGGCTTGTAAAAGATTACTTTGTAATTTAGAATAGGGTAGGGCATTTTTTTTATTTTGGGGGGCTTTATTATTTTATTAGGGGGCTTAGATTAGGTGTAATTAGTTTAAACTTCTTGTAATTTTTTTTTTATTTTCTGTAATTTAGTGTTTTGGTTTTTTTGTACTATAGTTTAGTTAATTTAATTGAATTTAATTTTAGGAAATTGTAGTTAATTTATTTAATTAATTTAATGATAATGTAGTGTTAGGTTTAATTGTAACTTAGGTTAGGATTTATTTTACAGGTAATTTTGTAAGTATTTTAGCTAGGTAGCTATTAAATATTTATTAACTATTTAATAACTATTGTACCTAGTTAAAATAAATACAAAGTTGCCTGTAAAATAAAAATAAATCCTAAAATAGCTACAATGTAATTATTAGTTATATTGTAGCTATCTTAGGGTTTATTTTACAGGTAAGTATTTATTTTTAAATAGGAATAATTTAGTTAATAATAGTAATTTTATTTAAATTTATTTAAATAATATTTAAGTTAGGGGGGTGTTAGTGTTAGTGTTAGACTTAGGTTTAGGGGTTAATAAGTTTAATATAGGTGGCGGCGGTATAGGGGGGCAGGATAGGGGTTAATAAGTTTAATATAGGTGGCGTCGGGGTCCGGGAGCGGCGGTTTAGGGGTTAATGAGTTTAATGTAGGTGGTGGCGGTGTAGTGGGGGGCAGGATAGGGGTTAATAAATGTAATGTAGGTGTCGGCGGGCTCTGGATGCGGCGGTTTAGGGGTTAAACAATTTATTTAGTTGTGGCGGGGTCCGGGATCCGCAGGATAGACGTTAATAACTTTAATATAGGTGGCGTCGGTATAGGGGGCGACAGATTAGGGGTTAATAGGTATAATGTAGGTGGCGGCGGGGTCTGGGAATGGTGGTTTAGAGGTTAATACATTTATTAGAGTTGCGGTGGGGTCCGGTTTAAGGGGTAATAACTTTATTTAGGTGCGGGGGGCTCCGTAAGCGGTGGTTTAGGGGGTAAAACAGTATAGTATAGTGTGGGTGCTTAGTGACAGGCTAGCAAGAAAGCTGGGAAGAAGCAGATGAGCAGCGAGATCGATGACTGTCATTTAACAACAGTCCGGAGCTCATCGCCCCGTACTTGGTGCGCAGCTTCTTGACAGCTTTCTTGATAACTTTGGCAAACGTATTCAGGTCCGCGGCAGCGATGGTGGGCGAGCTTAGGCGAGCGTATTGGGGCGGCGAATGCAGGAAAGTAGACGGCTTCATACATAGAGGCCATTATCTACACCCACAAAAACAAACAAGATCTTATTCGACCTCCTACCAAATTTGAACAAATTTGCATGATGGATTCTAATCTCATATCTGTACCAAATAGTAATCACTAACCAACACCATGGATTGCCCAGTTATGTGAAGGGCTAGGAAAAGGAACTAGGTACATCCACATCTACACAGGAATGGAAAATCAGATTCACTAACACTAGCCATTCAGTGCACTCTTCCCGAGCTCTAGAAACAAATGTGAAAATATTAACAAAATGGTATCTAACCCCAGCTAAACTTATATCTATAAACCAAGTAATAACAAATGCTGGAGGGGATGTGACCAAGTTAGTCATATGCTACATATCTAGTGGAACTATGACCTCATCAATAAATACTGGGTAGAAATATTTCACAATATAAACAACGTTCTAAACACACAAATCAAACCTAGTCCAGAAATAATACTTAACCAAAACACAGGATTAACTTGCAAACTCATAAAATGCCTTTTCTTAATCATGCTGAATGCAGCAAAACAGCTCATACCAAAATATTGGAAATCCCAACTTCCCCCCACAGCTACAAAATGGATTACACAAGTTAGAAATGATTTAACTCTGATAAGATTATATTATCTTAAATTAGGGAAACTATCTTTCTTTCATGATATGAATTTCTATTGGGAAAGTTCACGTATGCTTCACAAATGCTAGCAGAATACTAGTTGGAGACCGGGACCATACGGATATACAGGTTTATCAATTTTACATAATCTTCGAAATAAAACTGTCAAGGATGGGAACATTCATATTCCAACATTCATTGGGACACCCAGAGGGGGCTAAGAGGCAAGTTTCTTCTCTTTCTTTAATCTTGTTTTATTTAAACATGTTATATCTTTGTGTTGTATTTAATCAGACAACATAAATGTTACTTGAGTGCAAAACAACATTGTCATTTAGCTCAAATTACATCTCACATAATGTCAAGGTCATCAGTCAACACAGTTTTCTTAAACATTCTAGGAAGGACTGAAAGGAGCTCTTGACCCAACAAGCAAAGACTGTGAGCAGTGACTAATCTATTGATTACAAATGCACTGGGTACTGGACAGTTTCTTATATTTCTGTACAATCTATTATGAATTTCTTTATTGTTGTTATATGATGTTTATAAAATGAATAACGAAAATAAAATATAAAAAACCCCTGATGATTTTAAAATAAAGGCAATATAACAAGTAGTAAGAAGTGGGGGTAATAAACTGCTTGATCTAAGAAAAGAGATCTTTTGAGTCACATGGTCTAAATAAAGACATAGATCTAGCAGTATTCCTATAGGTTTTACAGAAATAAAGTAGCAAAAAAACATATGCAAACCCTTTAGAAATGATTGCATTTATGTATAAATTTGTCTTAAAATCTAGTTTGATGTTCATCTAAGGTACATTAATCAACAAACACAATCTGTTTTAATTAATAACACTTGTACTGTTTTTGTACATATTGAATATATCATTCAAATATTCGCAGTATAGGTTGGAAATAGTACCCTATGCTAATGACTTCAGTAAAAGCTAATTAGATTTGGAAATTGGCAAGCCTGGTGTCTAATTAATGAAACAAGATTGGGAAAAAATTAATTCCCAAGTTTATCAAGATATCTTACAAGATAATATCAGGGTGGCTGTGCACCAGCTGAAGCTCAGAATAAGCTGGGTTATGCAGCAGGAGGACTATGATCTTAAACATTTAAGTAAATCCACTACAGAATGGCATTAAAATAAAAAAAATATGCCTTTGGTAGTGGTCCAGTCAAAGCCCAGACCTTAACCCCATAGAGGTGCTGTGGAATGACCTCAAGAGAGCTGTTCGCACCACGCATCTTATGAATATGGCTGGGCTGAAGTAGTTCTGTAAGGAACAAAATTCCTCCTAAACATTGTGCAGGACTTTACATGCTAAATGAGGGAAAGCCCTCTAGAAAAGACTGCACATATAGCACTCTCAACCTGGACTTGTGTGAAGAGATAATGAGCACAAATTAAAATGTAACTTGTATTAATATCAAACTAAAATGAGGGACCCAGTGTGAAACACATTAAAAACAACTGAAGATCTGATGACGTAATTCCATATATTCAAATTGATATTGCCTTTGAGATAAAATATATCTTGAATGGAATTCGTATTGTGCGGTTACTATATATGCAAAGTCACCACGTTATAAAGCACAATATTGTGAGTGAAATTTGAGCACTATTTAGTGTGATAAGGTTGGAATAATGGTATCTAGTATCACAAGCAATTAACAAGTTAATCAAGGGATGGGGATGTAAACCAGTGTTAATGTTTTTGTATGTGATATGTTATGCTTAAACATGTGGTTGGTATATTGTGTTATACTCTGATGACAAAACTAAAGCCAGTTATATAGGATACAGGTACTGTTGTCATGTATACAGTCTGATTATTCAGCTGTTACAATATTGTAGCCATTTCTTGTGTTAAGTTTGTAAAACGGCAAAAGTTTCCAATGATTCTGAGACTGGTTATTCCAACCTTTAATTTGTGGTATGTAATCACCACCTAATAAAATATTGTATATTAATCTTCCGTGTATACATAGCAGCTATCAGCTATCATTGGTATCCACTAAATTGGAGTATGTAGTTCAGGGATCTTTGCAAGTGTGTTGCAACCAATTTATTAATCACAGCCTGATAGCAGTTATGAATGAATATCTAGATTTTAGTCTGGAAATAATGTTATGTTATTCAGAACACGTGTTTAGTAAGTGCTTGGTGTACACAAATTCCCAATAATATTAGCCATATTGTTTGGGCCACGTGTATTTAGGGTGTCTCTCAGTAAGCAAGTACTTTCTCAACGTAATTAAAAGTTGCTGTCACTTTGTAAAGTTATATTCCCTTGAACTGAGAATTGTATCATCTGTGTATGATGAAGTGTAATGCTAAATAATCCTGGGTATAAAAGAATACACCAGTAATGCAATTGCTAATATTAAAAATCCTCACCCTCAGTGGGTTTTTATAAATGTTTCAATACCCCTTTGATCCTAATAGATATTGCCACTACATACATACCAGTATAAAATAAACAGGTTTACAGGTAGAACATATATAACATAGGTCCACTATAGCCTAAATAACTACATATTTGTGGTATGTGTAATACTAGTGTCTAGTTTAAGTAGTAAATAGCAGCATGTATTTTATATATCTGAAATAGCTGCTGTTAGAGCAATATGATGTTTAAGCATTTGTTCAGTTAAGTTTTCGATACATGCCCAACAATTGACATTTATCTACTGCAATGTATGCTATGTCTCTTACCCGCTATTCAGCTGTAGCTGGGATATGTGCGGTTTCAGTAATGAGACTGCTGGTAGTTATAATATGTTCTTAAAATATACTTTTTAAAGTGGTGAATGGCAGCGTTATTTTGTGTAGCTAAAATAACTGCTATTAAAGTAATATAGTGCTTAAGCACTTGTTCTATTAAATTTTTAGTGTATTATCAACATATGACGTTTCTCTCCCATAGTATATGTTATGTCACTTGTCCGCCACTCAGTTGTAACTGAGGTATGAGCGGTTTCAGTAATGAATCTACTGGTAGTTATGATCTATACTTGAAGTATACTTGTTGAAGTAGTGAATAGCAGCGTTCTTTCGTGCATCTGTGGTAACCGCTGTTAGAGCACTACGATGCTTAAGTACTTGTTCAAGTTTTCAGTGCATTCTCAGCATATGGTATTTCTCTACCGGGTGTATACTATGTCATTTACTCGCTGCTCAGTTGTAACTGAGGTGTGCGGGTTCAGTAATGAGACTACTGGTAGTTAGACTATGTACTTAAAGTGTACTTAAACCTAGTGCTAATCACAGCCCGTAGCTGTAAGTTATATACGGTTTAGCGTGGTGGCTTGGTATAGAGTTAATCAACTTGCATTATAGCAATATTACCTCCAATGCGGTCAACAGAACTAAAGTAAATTATTAAAACTATGGAGCTCCCTTAAGCTCCCAACCCCCTGACGAGCTTCGCATGATTAGGGCTTTTTCAAAGGCGGAGAGCTGCCGGATGTTTGGCTTTAAATAGTGAAGCTGAATCCGGTCAGAATCACATCTCTCCAAATCATTTTATAAATTCCCTGTCAATCAATTATAATTCAGCCAATGACAGGAATGGCTAAGTCACTATGTTGTACCATTAGTAAAGGGATATAGTTAATATTGACAGACCTCACGGGGGGATTTACTAATAAGATGTGGGTAATAAATTAATCATTCACGTGCCCATATTGACGTTACTGACCCAATGCAATGAAAGTAAATTCAAAACGGATATTGTGTATTTTGTGTTTCCACCTGTTATTGCTAATCTGTCTGGCAGTGAATGTGCTTTAATGTATAACAAAGCAGAAAGGTTGGTTTCTCTGTTAATTTTTGACCTGTCGGCAAATTCCATAGACCAATGATTATACTTTGATGTAATTCAAAAAGTATGACACCGGTCCATGGGTTACAGAGTTGTTCCCCAGAAGGAGTTTATCAAATAGTTGGTCATCATTGTGCAATAAACCTCAGTCCACTATTATACATCCTACATAATAATTAATTGATGATGCAAATTCACAATATTTTATTTTTAGAAGTCTGTACTAGTACCGGCCAGTGAAATGAATATCTTACGAGAAAGGAATTATCTAATTGAAATATTAACAACTGGTGCTCTTTTGTGTAATGAGGTGAAACTTGTTGCAATATGAGTAATTTGCTAAATATTATCAAATTATATATATGTATTTGTGAGTGTATATATATATATATATATATATATATATATATATGTGTGTGTGTGTGTGTGTGTGTGTTTGTGTGATGTAACTACCTGATCTCCAGCTTGCTGAAAGTCTCTCAAGGATACACCTGTTTATGTACAGAGATAGGGCAATAAATTCCTTTAGTTAAAATAGTTTAGTGAAAAAGTCCAGAAGTCACAAGCCATGTTAGCAGCTGTCCAACCATCAGAAATAGCATACAGAGATAGGTAAAATGCTGAGATACAAATTACTTTAGAAACAAAAATATACATTCAGCTCTTATGAACCAATCACACTCTTAGCCAACTCAAAGCATCCACCATTATCCATTTTTGGGTTGTATTAGCTGAAGAGGACTGCCATTATAGTTATATAAGGTATAGGGAGAATGGAGGAAGAGTAGAGAGAAGAGAAAGGAAAGGAAGGAGACAACCTCTTACTGGGCCTCAGAGGTAATTATATTATGCACTTATTTACTTTATAGCTATAAGGTTGTTTTTATGTCTTTTTACATTTGATGTAAGAAATTGTATGCAGTTATGTCAATGTGTTTTATGTCAGAAATAACATACAGAGATAGGTAAAATGCTGAGATACAAATTACTTTAGAAACAAAAATATACATTCAGCTCTTATGAATCAATCACACTCTTAGCCAACTCAAAGCATCCACCATTATCCATTTTTGGGATTCTATCAGCCAATCGGAATTAAGGTAGGAAAATTCTGATTGGCTGATCGGAACAGCCAATAGAATGCAAGCTCAATCTGATTGGCTGATTGAATCAGCCAATCGGATTGAACTTGATTCTGATTGGCTGATTCCATCAGCCAATCAGAATTTTCCTACCTTAATTCCGATTGGCTGATAGAATCCTATCAGCCAATCGGAATTCGAGGGACGCCATCTTGGATGACGTCCCTTAAAGGAACCGTCATTCATTAGGAAGTCGTCGGTGAAGATGGATGTTCCGCGTTGGCGGGATGAACATGGATCCGGAAGAAAGAAGATTGAAGATGCCATTGATAGAAGACTTCAGCCGGATCATGGACCTCTTCAGCTCCCGCTTGGATGAAGACTTCAGCCGGATCATGGACATCTTCAGCCCCCCGCTTGGGCTTGGATCAAGACATCGGAGGAGCTCTTCTGGATCGATCGGTGAACCTGGTATGGTGAAGATAAGGAAGGAAGATCTTCAGGGGCTTAGTGTTAGGTTTATTTAAAGGGGGGTTTGGGTTAGATTAGGGGTATGTGGGTGGTGGGTTGTAATGTTGGGGGGGGGGGTATTGTATGTGTTTTTTTTACAGGCAAAAGAGCTGAATTCTTTGGGGCATATCCCGCAAAGGGCCTTGTTCAGGGCTGGTAAGGTAAAAGAGCTTTGTACTTTTTTAATTTAGAATAGGGTAGGGCATTTTTTTATTTTGGGGGTCTTTGTTATTTTATTAGGGGGCTTAGAGTAGGTGTAATTAGTTTAAAATTGCTGTAATATTTTTCTGATGTTTGTAAATATTTTTTTATTTTTTGTAACTTAGTTCTTTTTTATTTTTTGTACTTTAGTTAGTTTATTTCATTGTAGTTATTTGTAGGTATTGTATTTAAATAATTTATTGATAGTGTAGTGTTAGGTTTAATTGTAACTTAGGTTAGGATTTATTTTACAGGTAATTTTGTAATTATTTTAACTAGGTAACTATTAAATAGTTCTTAACTATTTAATAGCTATTGTACCTGGTTAATATAATTACAAAGTTGCCTGTAAAATAAATATTAATCCTAAAATAGCTATAATATAATTATAATTTATATTGTAGCTATATTAGGGTTTATTTTACAGGTAAGTATTTAGCTTTAAATAGGAATAAGTTATTTA
Organism: Bombina bombina; assembly: GCF_027579735.1. Taxonomy (NCBI): domain Eukaryota; kingdom Metazoa; phylum Chordata; class Amphibia; order Anura; family Bombinatoridae; genus Bombina; species Bombina bombina. The sequence goes on from NC_069504.1 coordinate 960,595,994, forward strand.
ATAATAGTTAATTTATTTCGTTAGATAAAAATTATATTTAACTTAGGGGGGTGTTAGGGTTAGGGTTAGAATTAGCTTTAGGGGTTAATACATTTATTAGAATAGCGGTGAGCTCCAGTCGGCAGATTAGGGGTTAATGTTTGAAGTTAGGTGTCGGCTATGTTAGGGAGGGCAGATTAGGGGTTAATACTATTTATTATAGGGTTATTGAGGCGGGAGTGAGGTGGATTAGGGGTTAATAACTTTATTATAATAGCGGCGCGGTCCGGTCGACAGATTAGGGGTTAATAAGTGTAGGCAGGTGGAGGCGACGTTGTGGGGGGCAGATTAGGGGTTAATTAATATAATATAGGGGTCGGCGGTGTTAGGGGCAGCAGATTAGGGGTACATAGGGATAATGTAAGTAGCGGCGGTTTACGGAGTGGCAGATTAGGGGTTAAAAAAAATATGCAGGTATCAGCGATAGCGGGGGCGGCAGATTAGGGGTTAATAAGTGTAAGGTTAGGGGTGTTTAGACTCGGGGTACATGTTAGAGTGTTAGGTGCAGACGTAGGAAGTGTTTCCCCATAGAAAACAATGGGGCTGCGTTAGGAGCTGAACGCGGCTTTTTTGCAGGTGTTAGGTTTTTTTTCAGCTCAAAAAGCCCCATTGTTTTCTATGGGGATATCGTGCACAAGCACGTTTTTGAAGCTGGCCGCTTCCGTAAGCACCGCTGGTATCTAGAGTTCCAGTGGCGTTAAATTATGCTCTTCGCTCCCTTTTTGGAGCCTAACGCACTGAAAACCCAGCCATTCTGTGAACTCTAAATACCAGCGGTATTTAAAAGGTGCGTGGGAAAAAAAGCATGCATCGCTAACGCACCCCTTTGGCCGCAGAACTCTAAATCTAGGCGCAAGTGTTTTAATGTGCTGCAGCAAAGAACTTCAGTTATTTGTGCTAAAAATAATGATGATTCCTCCACCTTCACATTTGCATGTTTAACAGACAATAATGATACAGTAAGGAGTGGTGGGGAATGCATTTCATCTAGCCAATTCAGCTATGATTTACCTCTTGCCACAAGTAAAGCTAATAGCAAACTCACAGGGGACTGTTCCATTATTATGGATACAGTATATAGTGGCAATGGAGAATTTAAAAACATAAATAAATCCCCTGCTGTTGTAATATCTGTGTGTCCTCCTACTGGTGGACAGACTACACAGTTAGAAAATATAAGTGTGAGACATCTAACAGCATGTACTAAGAGATGCAAAAAAGAGAATTTGCAGCGCAAAGAAAAAGACTGTAGGTTACTGGATATGTAAAATACTAAGACCCACTGCTGAAATGTTCTCAAAAGAGTGATTGGAAACTTAGGCCTAGATTTGGAGTTTGGCGTTAGCCATGAAAACCAGCGTTAGAGGCTCCTAACGCTGGTTTTAGGCTAACTCCGGTATTTGGAGTCACTCAAAAAAGGGTCTAACGCTCACTTTTCAGCAGCGACTTTTCCATACCGCAGATCCCCTTACGTCATTTGCGTATCCTATCTTTTCAATGGGATCTTTCTAACTCCGGTATTTAGAGTCGTATCTGAAGTGAGCGTTAGAAATCTAACGACAAAACTCCAGCCACAGAAAAAAGTCAGTAGTTAAGAGCTTTCTGGGCTAACGCCGGTTCATAAAGCTCTTAACTACTGTACTCTAAAGTACACTAACACCCATAAACTACCTATGTACCCCTAAACCGATGTCCCCCCACATCGCCGCCACTCAATTAAATTTTTTTAACCCCTAATCTGCCGACCGCCACCTACGTTATACTTATGTACCCCTAATCTGCTGCCCCTAACACCGCCGACCCCTGTATTATATTTATTAACCCCTAATCTGCCCCCACAACGTCACCGCCAGCTACCTACAATAATTAACCCCTAGTCTGCCGACCGCAAAGCGCCGCCACCTACATTATAGCTATGTACCCCTAATCTGCTGCCCCTAACACCGCCGACCCCTATATTATATTTATTAACCCCTAATCTGCCCCCCTCAACGTTGCCTCCACCTGCCTACACTTATTAACCCCTAATCTGCCGAGCGGACCGCACCGCTACTATAATAAAGTTATTAACCCCTAATCCGCCTCACTAACCCTATAATAAATAGTATTAACCCCTAATCTGCCCTCCCTAACATCGCCGACACCTAACTTCAATTATTAACCCCTAATCTGCCGACCGGAGCTCACCGCTATTCTAATAAATGTATTAACCCCTAAAGCTAAGTCTAACCCTAACACTAACACCCCGCTAAATTAAATATAATTTTAATCTAACAAAATTAATTAACTCTTATTAAATAAATTATTTCTATTTAAAGCTAAACACTTACCTGTTAATTAAACCCTAATATAGCTACAATATAAATTATAATTACATTGTAGCTATTTTAGGATTAATATTTATTTTACAGGCAACTTTGTAATTATTTTAACCAGGTACAATAGCTATTAAATAGTTAAGAACTATTTAATAGTTACCTAGTTAAAATAATTACAAAATTACCTGTAAAATAAATCCTAACCTAAGTTACAATTAAACCTAACACTATACTATCATTAAATTAATTAAATAAAATATCTACAATTACCTACAATTAAACCTAACACTACACTATCAATACATTAATTAAATACAATATCTACAAATAACTACAATGAAATAAACTAACTAAAGTACAAAAAATAAAAAAGAACTAAGTTACAAAAAATAAAAAAATATTTACAAACATAAGAAAAATCTTACAACAATTTTAAACTTGTCAGGGTAAAGGTAAATGACATTATATATATATATATATATATATATATATATATATATATATATATATATATATATATATATATATATATATACTAATATATATACGTAAATGAAATAATATAAAAAGGATGTGTGTATATATATGAAGCCATCTATTTTATCAGATGTGCTGTAGAATAGAAATTCTGATGTCAGGATTTAATTCAAAACCCCTACAAGATGAGAGCTGGGTGAATACACATTCATCAGGATTGGAAATCAGCATAGCCTTTTGAAGCACGACCCCTGCGGTGTGAGCACACAGACATTTTCCAAAAGGAACTGACTCAGTGACCATGCTCATTTGATTATATGCAGAGTTTTATGACTCTATGTCATTTGGCCTGCCCAATTTAATACAATCACTTAGAGGAATGTTGGGGAAGTAATTTTAACAGAGAACAGGATACAGGCCCATATATGAATTTCCTCCAAGGGAAATGCCGATCCGTCTGAAGAAATGTGAGAGATACAAACATTCTTCAAAGTAGCTGAAAATTGACAGCTGCCTGTTAAGTGTGTGGCTGATAACATCAGAATACACGTAACACAGACGTTGTGTCGGGGGTTAGAATAACACAGTGAAGACAAATGGCTTACATTATGATTTCAAAACAACTGTATATGTTTTAATGGACATGAGATGTGTGTGTATATATATATATATGTAATATATATATATATATATGTGTATGTTTTGAAAGCATGAATATCTTAGCCTCTGTGTGTTTAAGAACATGAATAGATGTTTATGGACCTGAAGAGAAGTGATTATTAACATTTATTTTTATTTCAGATCTACATAGACAGGATTCACTTGGAATACAGTACAATACTGAATTAAAAATAAGCTATTACTCACATATAAATGCCAGGATACCGATAAAATTGTAATGCATTTTAAGCTAATAATTAGCAGTATTAAAATACCTTAATATAACAAAATGTTAATAATATAACATATTTGGTATCAGAATAATCAGAAAAAATAACCTAATATTAATCATCTGTAATTGGGGTTATATATGATTAATGCAGAGAGTGTGATCTGATTAAATAACCATTTTATAAGAAAAGAATTAACTTGATTAAAAATGTTAGATATATGTGATGTTTCACATCAAAATGATCAGAAAATTCATAAAACCCTACCCTATCTAAAACAAATATTATGAATAATTGCTGTAGAAAGGTATGGTCTGATTAAATAACCATTTTATGAAAATAATCAACTTACTTAAAAATGTTTAGAAATGTGAAGGTGAATTTGTGTTGTTTGTAAAATGCTGCCACCTGGTGTTGCCATGAGAGAACTACAGCCATCTTCTATCGACATCCATCTGGAGCGGAGCGGCAGCATCCTGAAGACCTCCGACGCGGAACATCCATCCTGGCCGACGACTGAACGACGAATGACGGTTCCTTTAAATGACATCATCCAAGATGGCGTCCCTCGAATTCCGATTGGCTGATAGGATTCTATCAGCCAATCGGAATTAAGGTAGGAATATTCTGATTGGCTGATGGAATCAGCCAATCAGAATCAAGTTCAATCCGATTGGCTGATCCAATCAGCCAATCAGATTGAGCTTGCATTCTATTTGCTGTTCCGATCAGCCAATAGAATGCAAGCTCAATCTGATTGGCTGATCGGATCAGCCAATCGGATTGAACTTGATTCTGATTGGCTGATTCCATCAGCCAATCAGAATATTCCTACCTTAAATCCGATTGGCTGATAGAATCCTATCAGCCAATCGGAATTCGAGGGACGCCATCTTGGATGACGTCATTTAAAGGAACCGTCATTCGTCGTTCAGTCGTCGGCCAGGATGGATGTTCCGCGTCGGAGGTCTTCAGGATGCTGCCTCTCCACTCCAGATGGATGTCGATAGAAGATGCCGCCTGGATGAAGACTTCAATCGGATGGAAGACCTCTTCTGCCCCGCTTGGATGAAGACTTCAATCGGATGGAAGACCTCTTCTGCCTTGCTTGGATGAAGACTTCTACCGGATCATGGACATCTTCAGCCCCCCGCTTGGGCTTGGATCAGGACATCGGAGGAGCTCTTCTGGACCGATCGGTGAACCTGGTATGGTGAAGACAAGGTAGGAAGATCTTCAGGGGCTTAGTGTTAGGTTTATTTAAGGGGGGTTTGGGTTAGATTAGGGTTATGTGGGTGGTGGGTTGTAATGTTGGGGGGGGGTATTGTATGTTTTTTTTTACAGGCAAAAGAGCTGAACTTCTTGGGGCATGCCCCGCAAAGGGCCCTGTTCAGGGCTGGTAAGGTAAAAGAGCTTTTAACTTTAGTAATTTAGAATAGGGTATGGCATTTTTTATTTTGGGGGGCTTTGTTATTTTATTAGGGGGCTTAGAGTAGGTGTAATTAGTTTAAAATTGTTGTAAGATTTTTCTTATGTTTGTAAATATTTTTTTATTTTTTGTAACTTAGTTCTTTTTTATTTTTTGTACTTTAGTTAGTTTATTTTCATTGTAGTTATTTGTAGATATTGTATTTAATTAATGTATTGATAGTGTAGTGTTAGGTTTAATTGTATGTAATTGTAAGTAGCGGCGGTTTACGGAGCGGCAGATTAGGGGTTAGAAATAATATGCAGGGGTCAGCGATAGCGGGGGCGGCAGATTAGGGGTTAATAAGTGTAAGGTTAGGAGTGTTTAGACTCGGGGTACATGTTAGGGTGTTAGGTGCAGACTTAGGAAGTGTTTACGCATAGCAAACAATGGGGCTGCGTTAGGAGCTGAACGCGGCTTTTTTTTTTTTTTGCAGGTGTTTTTTCCAGCTCAAACAGCCCCATTGTTTCCTATGGGGGAACCGTGCACAAGCACGTTTTTGAGGCTGGCCGCGTCCGTAAGCAACTCTGGTATCGAGAGTTGGAGTGGCGTTAAAAATGCTCTACGCGCCGGGGGCGGAGCTAGCCACTGCAAGAGATGGACGCATGTTTAGAGAGCTCCTGTTCATAGTCGATAATTAGACCCAAGGCATAGTATATTTTGCCCAAACTTCTATTTAACACTACTGTAAATCTTCTAGAAGCTAACTTGATGCTAGTATGTGCAAAGATTCAGAACCTATACTGAACATTTGATGGCACACACTCTGGGTACAGCCACGTGGAGGATTTTGCTGTACGACAGGGCCTGAGAGCTGATTGGAACCTCTTTGAACGAGTGTATTACTAATAATTCAGACTGAGCCCTAGCAGGTTTCTTATGCACCAAGTATGGAGGACACTCTAACAAATATCTCGCGCCTATTTGATGAATTTACACTATCGCTGCAACAAATGCTGGTTTCGGCCCTACAGCGGGCCCAACGTGAGGAGTTGACTCGTCAGATCCTGTTACAGGCGGAGGAACGGCCGCAGAGTCAAAGAGCTATGTCGCTGCTGGAGTCCTCATTTTCTGCTACATCTGCTCCTCTGCCGGAGGGGGCGGCCGTACCCCGGCGGGGAGAATTGATTACACGAGACACTTCCCCTCAGGCAGTTGGGGATCCCGGTTGTGCGATGAGAGTTCAGCCTACCGGGACCTTCATTACGCGGCTCACAGACCACACTCCAGTGGGGACTTCTCTCAACTTTCTAGGTGGGGATCTACAGAAACTTACCTCTCCAAATAGTGTGGTGACTGGCCCAGGGGATTGTACCATAACCCAGCTGGCGGCTATTCTACTGTGGTCGGAGCGAGTCCTTGGGCCTGGAGTGCCACGAAGTTGGTGCCTGCAGCAAGGGATAAATGATATTACCATACGACTCAGATTTGGCTTTGGATAAGTTCTCTTCCAGCGTCTTCTACCCTCTGGTAGCTGCAGAGTTGGACAATGTCGAGCCTTGTAATACACGAGGTCTGACAGGACTGATACAGGTCCCTCTGTTTCATAGACGCTAGTTGTATTAGTTTAAAATATCTTAATGGTTTGTTATTATAGTATTTCCCTATAACCACTAGGCTGCTTTTAGTGATACTTTGCCCTATAGGCTTAAAAGTCTTTATATTGCAGACAATGCTCTTACAGTCTTATTTTCATGTGTTGCCTCACGTTCCTAACATGTTGGTAAAACATTTTCTATATTAAATAGTCTTGAAGCCTGACTAGTTTAGATATATCCCCTCATTGGAGCATATGCCAGGCTGGTATATTAATGTACCTGAATAGTCCATAGCTGGTTCTATTTTAATTAGCGGTATACCCATTATATTGCTTGCAGATATGACTACTTAGGAATACCTTAGTTTGGGCCCCATAGACCTATTAAATTATCTTAATCATCTGGCCTACTTCTATATTATCATGGCAGTAGAAAGAGGGACTTTATATGTTCTTCATGTATATTCCTAACCGATGCCTATAACACGTTACAGTTTCTATGTTTCATTAAATGTTGTTTTTTCTACATGCATTTATCTAAAGCTCTAGGTTTGAAGAAATGTATTATACAGATTATATTTGCAATGTGGTGTGTTGGCCATGCACTGGATGCTATGTGATGATTATTAGATTTTATTATTATACTCGTCAGCTAGTGAGGTAATATGTGTATGTTATTCATGGAATATGGGTATATAATATGCTTACTCAGAACACATCCCTCCTTAGACAGGGAAAGCTACAAACTCTAATTACTACTATGTAAACTCAGGTTACTCTAGAGAGGTACTTCATGTGTTCTCTGTCGGGGGATACAGGGCCCGTATCCTTATCACAGGGACATAAGATCCAAGAAGTTTTAGCTATATGTCTTTCCATATTGCACCCATATACTCATATATAGTCCTAGACGGGTTTTGCAGGGGTCTAACTAGTACAATAATCCTTATACCTTTATTTTGCCATATGCCTGCCATAATGTAGCGGCTAGTAATAATCCCATCCCTTTGCTATTCAATACTAGAAAGACAGTCATATTAGTTTGCATGTCCCCTAAATAGGAGGTATTAGAGCTGGTTTATTGTATAGCCATTTTTATAATGTGCTGCCCGATTACAATCTGAATGTACCTACTATCTGTATATTATAGAACATTGGTGTTTAGTGCTCAAAATATTGTCTAGTATTTTAATCTGTTCAATTACATGTTCCTATGTTGCAAGAATTATATACCAGATTTTAGATCAAGTCTGGATATGGCTGATGACATCAGTTTATTTTATTTTACTCATATTCTATATTACTAAGCTCCGCCCCCCCTTTTTGGAGCTTATTTATTAAGCTAAGGGACACAGATCCCATCGAACACCCCCTAAAAAAAATACATGAGTCCTTTATCATAGTTATGGTTGATAAACCTCCCTGTGATATGGGTATATGTTTATAGTCTGGAGGACCTAAAAAGGGCCCTATATAATAATCCCTCCCCCTATACTCTATTCACTTATCTTTGTACCATCCTAGCAACAAGGGCTTATATTTGACCCTATATGTTATTGAATTTAATAAGAAGGTACAGATGCGAGGACCTAAAAAGAGGTCCTATATACAATAAACTTTAAAAACTGAGGTTGATTCACAGGTTTATTAACCACTTAGATTACATTACATCTCTTGGAATTGCTTATGGTTATTAGTTTCTTATTATCTGAAATGTTTGCATGCCTCCTATTTTTGATGTAACGCACTGTGTATGAACAGTGATGTATACTTTTCTAAACCGCCCCCACTGGCTGGAGGCCTATGCATGTGGTTACTATGTATCACTTTATCTTTCACCTCAATAAAAATATTAAAAAAAAAAAAAAATGCTCTACGCTCCTTTTTTGGAGCCTAACGCAGCCTTTATGTGGACTCTAAATACCAGAGTTATTTTTATGGTGCGGCCAGAAAAAAGCCGGCGTTAGCTACGCGGGTCCTTACCGACAAAACTCTAAATCTAGCCGTTAGATTCTTTAAAATAACACAGACATCTTCATTCACTCTAAATAACTTTATTGGGAGAGAAAAAAAAAAAGGTAATAGTCCGGCTGGACTAGTACTCACGCACACACACACATACAGTTAAAAATTGTTGGAGCTCAGAAAGTGCAATATTCTAGAATGCACCTGTTAATGTTGGTCGTTTGCTCACAAGAGATATTTATAATACGTGTGTTTATACGAGTAGTTGACTCCTGTGGGTAAACAAATATGTGAACAGCAGTTATAACACAGTGTGTCTGATATGTAATTTCACAGAAAAGCACCACACCGTTGTATATAATGAATAATATAATTTGTTAGTTTGTGTGCTAAAATGTAAGCTTACAAAAATAATCACCAGCATACACCGTGTGTGTATATTGGTAGTTCAGTATCAAACCAACCTGATAGTTACAATGTTTCTTTAGTTTGTGATTAACAAGTTTTCAGGCTGTACTGATTTTTAGTTAAAGAACCTAAGCTGGAGCAAGATTGTTAGTAGCTCTAAAGTACGATGTGTACCTTTAAGGTCAGAGAAAGTTGTCAGCTGTATGTTGGCGCAATTAATATCCCCAATGTTTTTATCTGTGTATGCCTCTTTGTTGCAATAGTTATAATTATTATAATACGCTTTATGCTAATAGTATACTTAAACAATGTTATATTCATATATAAGCTGAAGCCATGAGTATTATGTTAATGCAACACACCAAGATATCTATTGCGGAAACCAATGCTCTGTTTTTACGCCAAAAAATATACACCGCTGAATGCGGTTTAAAATCTCTATGTGCCGCAGATACCTCTGACTGTTCCCTTATGCCATAAAGAGAAAGATACGAATAAACAGATGTATGACTGAGCTGAAAAAGGTTTCTTCTATAGCGGAGACCTGAATTAACATTAACTGCCACTATATCTTTTTACCAACACTAAGGCGCTATTCAAAAGTAAACTGAGTAAGCTTGATTAAAATAGAGGTTCCATAACCTTGTGCTAGTGCCCCCAGCATGCCTGACTAATTTTCAAACCTTTGACACACAATCCCCTAAAACAGTGATTTCCAACATTTTTTTTGCCGTGGCACACTTTTTTACATTAAAAAAATCCTGCGGCACACCACCATCCCAAAATTTTACAAAATCACACATTGTAGCCTAATACAGCATATATTATACATCATAATGATTGTCTGTGAATGAATGTCAATATGTCATGGTTGTAAATGATGCCTGCCTGTCTGCCTGATGAGCCTGTCACATCAAAACAAGCAAAATTTAAAAAATATGTCACCCTGTTCTCAGTCTGCCGCAGCACGCTTGAGGATCTCTCACGGCACACTAGTGTGCCGCGGCACACTGGTTGAAAAACACTGCCCTAAAACACTCATGGTTTTGGGTAATTCAGTGGAATCTATAAATATTCTTAGTGCTAACATGTCAAAATCAGCCACTGTTCTGGGAGCGAAATTCCCAACCAACAATTCTGCAAATTTAAAAAATGCAAATCCTCTAGAGCTAAATGCTTTAAAAAATGATTTACAGAGCAACAAATGGGTAAACATAATGGACACAGTCAATGGTTTTACCCTGATGCTGTGTAAACACTATCCACACTGTGAATGTATTTTTTCTACATTCTTTGGATAAACAAAAATACACTTGGTGCTTGGATGTATCACATGGTCACCCAGAATTAAATGCAGAATATAAGATCATTCTCACTAAGCTGTCTTCACTAGAAAGTATGTTTCAGGCTCCACATGAAAAACACTCAGGAAATGGAATGAAAGAAATAGGAAGTATGCCTTCAACTACGGTGAGTGCATTGATATTGTTGTCATTCCTGATAGTAATATACCATTTGGTCCCAAATATATTTAGCTATCCCCATTTCTTTAAAGAAAATAGTTTTAAGCAACAATCGTGCCCATGGGGGGGAGAGGGTCACTTGCTTGAAACAGAGTGTTCCCATTTGGGCACTCTTATTTGCTAAACGTTAACAACAAAATAGTCTGTACCTGAATTGAGTATTGAAAAACTTATGCCATTCAAACACCATTTTATTCTGTAAGACAGATTCAGGACAGACCAAACCCCAAGTTAGTTTAATGTATATATTATATGTAGATTTACATTTTATATTTTTGTTTAACAGGTATTACAAAAAAGGAATGACTGATACCAAAAGCAAAAAGCAGAGCCATGACTGACATCAGATACCAGAGGCACAATTGCATCTAGAGAATCTCCATCTTAAAATAACAGAACTAAAGCTGATTGCTATAATTTAGTTTGTAATAGAACATAACCATATAAAGGTTACTAACAAGTACCTTTACAATGAGTCAATTAATCCTTGTCCCAGCATTTACTGAAAACTCTCACATATCTATGATGATTAAACTACTGTTCCTATATGTAAATATATATTTTTACAAAATGTATATGGTACCATAGTATACCGCTGCAGGTTTTCATTGTTCATCATACTATTCCATGTAAAATCACAATAGGTGCTAACAGGACTCAGGTAAACTAAGCAGAATATACATTTTACTTGATGAAACGGCCAGGAGCTTGCGGCCGAGAAACGCGTTTAAAGCTCATAAAATAAATTGTTCTTATTCCTTTTTATTCAAGCCTGATTATTTTGGCTTCCTTATATTACCATTAACTTGGTCACTTTCAAAACAGTTTTTTCCTCCACAATATCACCGCGGAGAGATTTCCTTGAACACTAGCTTTAAGTGTCTGCTGCACGCAGTGAAAAGCTGCTTGTTCCAATACAGCACGGCTCCAGACGACCCCTTCTCAACTTGTGGAGGAAAGCCCACAGCTGCATCTTTGGAAGTTTGGATACCATCTGCTTTCAGCGTACTGACTGCTGCAAAACATCAGTCTGCCCATTCGCACTTCTTTATATAAGAGTGCCAGTGCTCTTGTGAGTATATCTACAACTGTTTGTCTCCTATTGTGATCCCATCTTTTTGGAACTTACTTGCACTATGAGGCGCTGTCTTCTTTTGTTCAATTTCTAGATATTCTGTTTGATCAGACAGTTCCAAGACTAGCTGCCTGCTGCACTTCAACACCACCATTGTGTCAAAATCCCCATTTAACCCTCAGAGACACTAATGGTTTGCGATACCATTCTCTAACACCTCTTGGGACTTTTGCACGATAAGCATTTCTAATATTAATTGTTGTCATTATATTGCTAATGCATTTGAATGTTATTGTCATTTTTTGCTATTGTTATCAATTGCCACTATTCTAATATGTGACATCACTTTTGTTATGCATAAGAATTAATTCATTATCACACACCACACATTTTTTGTGTTACAACTTTGTCACACTCTGTGACTTTTTTATTATATATTTTTTCTACAATATTGTACTTTTTCACTATAGAGCCTAGATTAGTTATTCTGGTTATCTAATACGCTCTTACTGGAAGCTTTTTGCCGCACTCTATCACTATACTGCTGTATGGTTTTTTCTCTTAAGCAGAATGATATACCCTATAGTTTAATAGTCTAAATTTGCAGATTATTATTTTATCTTTAGAATTTCTAGGTCTTAAGATAAAATAATTAAACAACATAGTTTTAAAATTGGTAATTATTTCTTGCTTATTTAATTCAAGAGGGGTATCCTTTTAAATCATCATTGCTACAGTCCTGTTAAATATTATGTTAAGCTATTTACCTGGTATTTCTCAGTAACTGTTGAATATATATGGCAATCATATGTAATGGAAATCAGTCAGTGTTAAAGATGCAATAATTCCCACTTTAGAAAAATAAGATATACAGTATGTAGATGTAGGGATATTAGTGTAGGCATTAAATAGCCTCTATTGTAATTATTTACTGGTGTCTATTTAGGTACAGGATATATGCATGAATGTATGTGTTTGATTTATACAGTTTCTGTAGAGTACCAAATGGTGTTCTGTTCAATCCTAAATTAGGAATGAGGTGAATGTGACTAGGAAATTCTCAGGAGATAAATATAGGGTTTGTCTACCCTAACATTGGCCACATAGACTCTGACACCACATTCAAATATAATCCTCAATCTTTTGCTGATAAAGAAAAATATTTCTCACAAGTTTTCCACTATTATGACAGTAGATGCTCATCCATCAGCCTTCAAAATGGTGACAACAAGAAACCCACAGACCTGCTCCAGACCAGAGAGAAGTGTACTGCCAGCAGCGACAACAAGAAATGCACAGACCAGCTCCATATAAGAGAGTAGTGTACTGCCAGTAGTGACAACAAGAAACCCACAGACCTGCTCCAGACCAGAGAAAAGTATACTGCCAGCAGCGACAACAAGAAATGCACAGACCAGCTCCATATAAGAGAGTAGTGTACTGCCAGTAGTGACAACAAGAAACCACAGACCAGAGAGAAGTCTACTGCCAACAACAAGAAATAAGCTACTCCAAAAAGATGACTGCAAAGCCAAAAGTAAGAGAGTGTTTCAAAAGGATGCTGCCTGCAAATCAAAGTCCTCACCATCTGCACAAGAGGGAAGCACATTAGCTGGGAAAAGACTTAGAAGAAAAGCCCAGACCAACTGTAGGTGAGAGAAGTTTCCAATATAATTGCTGCATCAACAAGAGCCTCTGTGAAACTATGGAAGTCATTAAGGAGAAAAGCTTTCTGAAAAGTAAAAGGACATTCCCACTTCATGCTTTATTAATTGGGAAAATAAGGGTTACAGAAGTTTAATTGTTGCTGCCAACCCCAACAGTGAGAAAGAGCCTCTGTGACATGGGTGATTACAGACATCATCAAGAAGGAAAGCCTTGCAAAAAGAAAAGGAAGAAAAGGACATTACCATTTTCCAGGTGACATGCTCAATGACTTATGAGAAGAAGTATTACAGAAGCTAAATTGTTTTTGCCAAACATGAGAAAGAGGCCTATATGGGTCTGTCGTGTCCAGTTTCTATGCTAAATTATTGCTTCACCTCACATGAACACATTACCATTGGTTTATATATATAAAATAGATCATTGTTAGTTTTGTAATTTTCTTTTAATAATTTAGCTAGCGAAACTCATAAATAAATAATAATCTAGGATGTTAACAGATAAGATACAAGTAATTACAGTACTCTCATAATGTGTGGCCAATCCAAAAATTTCTCATGGCCACAATGGGGCGACTGCTACAATATCAGTAATTTGCTAAATATGATCAAATTATATATATGTATTTTTGAGTGTATATATATATATATAACTACTTGATGCCCATCTTGCTGAAAGTCTCTCAAGGATACACCTGTTTATGTACAGAGATAGGGCAATAAATTCCTTTAGTTAAAATAGTTTAGTGAAAAAGTCCAGAAGTCACAAGCCATGTTAGCAGCTGTCCAACCATCAGAAATAGCATACAGAGATAGGTAAAATGCTGAGATACAAATTACTTTAGAAACAAAAATATACATTCAGCTCTTATGAACCAATCACACTCTTAGCCAACTCAAAGCATCCACCATTATCCATTTTTGGGTTGTAATAGCTGAAGAGGCCTGTCATTATAGGTATATAAGGTATAGGGAGAAGGGAGGAAGAGTAGAGAGAAGAGAAAGTAAACGGAGACAACCTCTTACTGGGCCTCAGAGGTAATTATATTATGCACTTATTTGCTTTATAGCTATAAGGTTGTTTTTATGTCTGTTAACATTTGATGTAAGAAATTGTATGCAGTTATGTCAATGTGTTTTATGTAATGTATTTAATGTAACTCATATTAATGGTACCATATAAAGAAGCATAGAATATTATATTGTGTGATCTAAGATTTTGGGTGCTGTGACTAATAAAAATTGTTATATTAAGCTGTCTTTCTCACAAGCAAATTCTTTAATAAATAATAGTTATTATTATTATTAATATAAATATTATATTCCAAAATTAATAATTAATCTTCAATAAACTACTGTTCTGAGAGTAGACTGGGCACCTTGGAAATAATGTGACAGTATGTGGAATATTCACATGTTGATAGAGTGTGTCAGTGTCATGTGATTTAATAGATCTGCTGTGTGTAGATATTAAAGCAGCCTCCTATAGTAAGAGTCATTTATAACTGTAATGACCATATATTTTAAGATAGTGATGTGCTAATATTGATTGGGAAGTTGGGCAAACCTGACCTACTAGTCATGTCCCTGAGGACATCCCTCTAGTAGTTGTGATTTTTAACTGAACATAAGGTTATATGTGCATTAGATGGACGCAGATGTTATAGTTGTCTTATAGGTGGACATAAAAGTTATTATTTTCATTAAGTCCATATGGCTGTACTGTATTGAGTAAATAAATCCATCTGCTCTCTATTTTCAGTAATGTTTTTTCAACGTTTCCTCCTTTGATACCCAGACTAACCTTTTCTATGCTTTGGCATTGCAGTTCCTCTGCATTGGATTTGTGATGACGTAAAAAGTGGCAGGCGAACCTGGTTAGATGAAATAGGAAAAAGAAAGAAGGCGCTCCAATGGCGTATTATCTCAGGGGTATAGTCCCTCTCACCACACAAAATAGCCCCAATAGGAGATATACTCACAAGCTTCAAGCACTTATCACAAAGTGCAATATAACACCGTCTGGGGAATTAGGAGCTTCCCAGCTGGCTCATATACAGGATCAGTGATGTCAAGGGAATCCACAATGCCAATAATCACCAAACAGGAATCTTAATAAATGTAATACACTTCAAAATTTATAGAAGTATAGAATACAAAATTTATTAAAATGTGCAATAAAGCACAATAAAAACAAGCTGAACGCATTTCGCAAGAAACTCTTGCTTCCTCAAGCAGCATACATTGACATCACACTTCAACAAATATATACACAATGCAATTACAATTGTCAAACATTCATTGTTTACAGATTTCACATAGTTGTTTACATATACAAGTTTCATCTGATAAATCACAATAGATCACAAGCCAGCCATAAAACTTAACTGATATTCAAATCCGCCAATAAACAGGAGTAAAGTGAATAGGCTGCGGCATGTATAACACCGATCATCGGATCATTCATGACATCACAAATCTCACAATATTCAGGAATCAACACTTGATCATCTGATCACTGATCAGGTTATTAGGTTTATTTAATAGTCACGATGTGGGTGGGTGGCAGATTCTAGTTGTTAAAAATTTCACGATTTATCCAATCCATTTAAGTTTAACTTTACTGTCCCTTTAAAAACAAATGAAGGATTTGATTTGAATCTTTTGCAATTAATCATTCATTTTCAGTTTTGACTAATCTGATTGCTCTTTGCATGATGTGTTATTTATATATTTGGAATGTTGCATTTTTCCCCTAATTTCTCTGAACACATTGGTTTGGATTTATGTTTGTTACTTTTATAACCATGTAGTATGTATTGATGTGTATGGAAATTGAATATGTTATGATCACTGTTACCCAAATGTTTTTTGACAAACATGCTTGAAATTATTTCTATATTGTTTGATAGCACTAAATCCAATTTAACTTTATGTTTTAAAGGAACATGAAACCGAATTTTTTTCTTTCCTGATTCAGGTATAGAATACAATTTTAAACAACTTTCTAATTTACTTCTATTATCTAATTTGTATCATTCTCTTGGAATCATTTGTTAAAGGAGCAGCAATGCACTAATGGTTTCTAACTGAACACATGGGTGGGCCAATCACAATCGATATATATATATGCAGCTACCAATCAACAGCTAGAACCTAGGTTCTCTGCTGCTCCTAAGCTTATCTAGATAAACCTTTCAGCAAAGGATCACAATAGAAGGAAGCAAATTAAATAATAGAAGTAAATTGGAAAGTTGTTTAAAACTGTATTCTCTATCTGAATCATGAAAGAAAATGTTTGGGTTTCATGTCCCTTTAATTGGCACCTCTTTTAATTGTGACATGCAGTTATCTTTGAGTGGTTATAAAGATCTTCCTTAAGTGTATTGCTGGTTTCATTGACCCAATTTGTTTTGGGGGAATTTAAAATCTACCATAATTACAACACTGGTATTATAAGTAGCTTTTCCTATTTGTAATAACAGTTGAGTTTCCTCCATGTCACTAATGTTGAGGGCTTATAGCATGTTCCTCCCTCTAAGTTAACTGCCCAGTCATGTGAATCACCCTACTAGGTTTCAGTTATGCTGATAACATCATATTCCTTTCTGCTGCTAAAAGCTCCAGCTTACTTTACCTGCCATGCTTCTTGCATTTATTGTCATATATTTAATTTTCTTGTGCTTTCTGTTGCTACTTGGTGTTCTTTCCTCCAAACATTGCAATGTGCCATTTCCTAAATAGTCCAGGTGTATTATATTCACAGACCAATCTGTTCTATTATGTTTGCAATTCCCTAATTTTAAAGATTCTCTAAACGTGCTGCCATCCTCTCCCCAACACACCTACACTTGCATAGATTCTCTATGTTTGTTTTCCCCTAGTTTAAAGAAATCTCTAAACGTGCTACCATCCTCTCCCCCAACACACATGCACCCATGCCATTTAGGTGCAATCTATCCTTACAGTACAAATTGTACCCAAGTAAAAAGTCAGTCAAATGCACTAAAAAGTCAAAGCCCTCATTTTTACATCATATTTTATTTTTACCAGGGATGAATTGCCATTAGATTCTTCTGCCTTCCTAGGTTAGCACAGGGCACTGGTAATATCTCTGAAAATACTATCTTGGAGGCCCTTGCTTTAAGCTTGTTTCCTAACTTCCTAAAGCCCTATGGCCAACAGTTGTTTTGAGCCCAGACTTGAATGCCCCTCTTATGAGGACAGTTCACTGTATTGCTAGGCAGATCTACAATCTGGCAATATTATTGGGGTGTACCAGCTCAGAACTGCCCTGTCTCTTTTTCTTTCTTTTACTTCCTCTTCTAACTGTGGCCCAGCTACTTCCCTGAGTATCCTCATCTGAATCTACTTCATGCCCACTGCTAAAACCATGAACTTGTTCAGTCATATTCATTTCCCTTTCAATTGTTTGAATATCATACATTGTTTAAATTCGTACTCTCCATGTACTAAGCATCATAAACTGCTTTTGAGCCCTTTCAGGGCAGGTTCGCACATGCTTCTTACACTCTCCACCACCTATGAGGTAGCAGATTGAAATCACCCTGAAAGCACTTGCTCGGGGTGATTGACAGTCACTTCTCTCACGCGACCAATCTAGCGAGTGTGTAATGGTACATAGATACAGGGTCTGCTGCCCATTCAATGAAAAGCCATGTGGGCATGTTCTCAAGTTTAGAACTGGCTGCTCCAGTGATACGAACATATGGCAAGCTGTGCACTGAATGATATTCTCACACATGCTTTCATATACTTATAATAGTTAAACTTAAACATATAAAAGATTTATATTTACCTTAGGTTACTCAAATCCCTCAGTTGATCTAACTTTAACAAAGAAACATACTTTAACAGGGAAACAGATTGCAGCAAGCCCTACTTGAGCAATCTCACTGAGTTATTCTGTTAAATGTATAAAGCTAGATTACGAGTTTTTCGTTTTGAGCTGTGCGGTGCTAATGAGCAGTTTTCCCTCACCGCTCACTTACCTACAGCGCTGGTATTAAGGGTTTTTAAAAACCCGTCGTTAAAAGACAAGAAGTGAGCGTTGAGCAAAATTTTGCTCATTACCGCACTCCAATTCCAGCGCTGCTTAAGTCAGCGGTGAGCTGGTTGTACGAGCTCGTGCACGATTTCCCCATAGGAATAAATGGGGAGAGCCGGCTGAGAAAAAGTCTAACACCTGCAAAAAAGCAGCGTAAAGCTCCTTAACGCAGCCCCATTGATTCCTATGGGGAAATAAAATGTATGTCTACACCTAACACCCTAACATGAACCCAGAGTCTAGACACCGCTAATCTTACACTTAAGCCCTAATCTGCACCCCCGACATCGCCGACACCTACATTATTCTTATTAACCCCTAATCAGCTGCTCCGGACACCGCCGCCACCTACATTATACTTATGAACCCCTAATCTTCTGCCCCCAACATCTCTGACACCTACATTATATTTATTAACCCCTAATCTGCCGCCCCCAATGTCGCTGCCACCTACCTACACTTATTGACCCCTAATCTGCTGCCCCCAACGTTGCCACCACTATAATAAACATATTAACCCCTAAACCGCCGCACTCCCACCTTGCAAACATTAGTTAAATATTATTAACCCCTAATATGCCGTCCCTAACATTGACGCCACCTACCTACATTTATTAACCCCTAATCTGCCGCCCCCAACGTCGCCGCCACTATATTAAAGTTATTAACCCCTAAATCTAATTCTAACCCTAACACCCCCTAACTTAAATATAATTTAAATAAATCTAAATAAATTTACTATCATTAACTACATTATTCCTATTTAAAACTAAATACCTATAAAATAAACCATTTATCTAGCTACAATATAACTAATAGTTACATTGTAGCTATTTTAGTATTTATTTTTATTTTACAGGCAAGTTTGTATTTATTTTAACTAGGTAGTTTAGTTACTAAATAGTTATTAACTATTTAATAACTACCTAGCTAAAATAAATACAAAAGTACCTCTAAAATAAAACCTAACCTAAGTTACACTAACACCTAACACTACACTATAATTAAATAAATTAACTAAATTAACAACAATTAAATCAATTAAATTAAATTAGCTAAAGTAAAAAAAACCCCACTAAATTACAGAAAATAATAAACAAATTACAAGATATTTAAACTAATTACACCTAATCTAATAGCCCTATAACAATAAAAAAGCCCCCCCCAAATAAAAAAAAACCCCTAGCCTAAACTAAACTACCAATAGCCCTTAAAAGTGCCTTTTGCGGGGCACTGCCCCAAATTAATCAGCTCTTTTACCTGTAAAATAAAAAATACAAACAACCCCTCCAACAGTAAAACCCACCACCCACACAACCAACCCCCCAAATAAAATAGTATCTAAAAAAACCTAAGCTCCCCATTGCTCTGAAAAGGGTATTTGGATGGGCATTGCCCTTAAAAGGGCAGTTAGCTCTTTTGCAAGCCAAAACCTGTTTCAATCAGCCAATATAATGTAAGCTCAACCCTATTGGCTGATTGCATCAGCCAATAGGATTTTCTCTACCTTAATACCGATTGGCTGATAGAATTCTATCAGCCAATCAGAATCTAAGGGATGCCATCTTGGATGACGTCACTTAAAAGTACCTTCATTCGTCTTTAGTCGTTGGATGAAGAGGATGCTCCGCTTCGGATGTCTTGAAGATGGACCCGCTGCCGGATGGATGAAGATGCCGTCTGGATGAAGACTTCTGCCTGTCTGGAGGACCACTTCGACCGGCTTGGATGAAGACTTCTCCCGGCTTCGTTGAGGACTTCGGCCTGGCTTGGATGAAGACTACTCCCGGTAAGTCGACCTTCAGGGGGTTAGTGTTAGGTTTTTCTAAGGGTGTATTGGGTAGGTTTTATTTTTAGGTTAGGGTTTGGGCTTGTAAAAGAGCTAACTGCACTTTTAAGGGCAATGCCCATCCAAATGCCCTTTTCAGGGCAATGGGGAGCTTAGGTTTTTTTAGATAGTATTTTATTTGGGGGGTTGGTTGCATGGGTGGTGGTTTTTACTGTTGGGGGGTTGTTTGTATTTCTTTACAGGTAAAAGAGCTGATTCCTTTGGGGCAATGCCCCGCAAAAGGCCCTTTTTGGGGCTATTGGTAGTTTAGTATAGGCTAGGGGTTTTTTTTATTTTGGGGGGGCTTTTTTTATTTTGATAGGGCTATTAGATTAAGTGTAATTAGTTTAAATATCTTGTAATTTGTTTATTATTTTCTGTAATTTAGTGGTTTTTTTTGTACTTTAGCTAATATAATTTAATTGATTTAATTGTTAATTAGTTAATTTATTTAATTGTGTAGTGTTAGGGATGGCAGATTAGGGGTTAATAATATTTAACTAATGTTTGCGAGGCGGGAGTGTGGCGGTTTAGGGGTTAATATGTTTATTATAGTGGCGGCAACGTTTGGGGCGGCATATTAGGGGTAAATAAATGTAGGTAGGTGGCCGCGACATTGGGGGTGGCAGATTAGGGGTTAATAAATATAATGTAGGTGTCGGCGATGTTGGGGGCAGCATATTAGGGGTTCATAAATATAATGTAGGTGGCGGCTGTGTCCAGAGCGGCAGATTAGGGGTTAAAATTTTTATTATAGTGTTTGCGATGCGGGAGGGCCTCAGTTTAGGGGTTAATAGGTAGTTTATGGGTGTTAGTGTACTTTTTAGCACTTTAGTTATGAGTTTTATGTTACGGTGTTGAACCATAAAACTCTTAACTACTGACTTTTAAATGCGTTAGGACTCATGACAGGGTAGGGTGTACCGCTCACTTTTTGGCCTCCCAGGACAGACTTGTAATACCGGCGCTATGTAAGACCCATAGAAAAAAGACTTTACGAAGTTTACGTAAGTCGTTTTGTGGTAAGGCCAAAGAAGTGTGCGGTGCCCCTATACCTTCAAGACTAGTAATAGCAGCGGGCGTAAAAAAGCAGCGTTAGGACCTCTTAACGCTGCTTTTTTACCCTAACGCACAACTCGTAATCTAGCCGATAGTGTTTATTGAACCCACAGGTGAAAATATTCCCTCTGCTTGTGTTTGAGTGAAAGTCAAAATAGTGCTAGAAGAATTATGAACTGCATTTAATATCACACAAGCATTTCTTGTGAAATGCTTGTGCAATTGCTTCCCCTGCACATTTGCAGCCAATTGGCCGCTAGCAGGGGGTGTCAATCATCCCAATCATATATTTTAGGTAGCGGACAATTTAAGGAGCAACGGTCTTATGACTACTGCTTAAAGGGACATGTTACCCAAATTTTTTCTTTCATGATTTAGAAAGAGCATACAATTATAAGCAACTTTCTAATTTACTTCTATTATCTATTTTGCTTCATTCTCTTAATATTCTTTGCTGAAAAGCATATCTAGATATGCTTAGTAGCTGCTGATTGGTAGCTGCACACAGATGCCTCCTGTGATTGGTTCGCCGTGTGCATTGCTATTTCTTCATTAAAGTATATCTAAAGAATGAAGCAAATTAGGTAATAGAAGTAAATTGGAATGTTGTTTAAAATTGTATTCTCTACCTTAATCATGAAAGAAAATGTTTGGGTATAGTGTCCCTTTAACTTATGTTTCCGGCGAGCCAGAAACATCGGGCGGAGCAAGCAGCATCGGCTGCTTTATAAATCTCCCCCATAGTGTTAAAATTGTGTTAAAATAATAGTTTCACAAAACACATGTAAAACATATTAAAATAAAGTTTATATATATGTATGTACTGTATATATATATATATATATATATATATATATATATATATATATATATCGCAAAAAGGAAGGCACTCGCCGGGTTTAATAAGGATAAAGTTTTATTCCTTATGAAGTAACGTTTCAGAGTTTTAGCTCAGTTTTCAAACTGACAACAAGAATCAATGCTATACACAGCCTTAAATACCCCTTCACCTTAACCTTTTAACGCCGTTATGCCGTTCTATTCCGTCATATTTACACTGGGCTTTAAAGCCGTTATGACGGAATAGAACGTCATATCAAACGGCTGTCCTGAAGCCTTCTGCGCTTCAAGGACTTGATCGCGGTCTGGAGGGCGTTCCTAGGGTTGTAGGGACGCCCCCCAGATGCGATCCAATAATTGAAATCTCGCGATCGTATGCACGATCGCGTAGTTTCAATTTGTCTACATCGGAACAGGTGTTCCGATGTAGACACTTTAACCCTGTCACGAAAGGGTTAATCACCTAGTGCAGGTGTTGCACAACACTTAGCAGGCATCATCAGACAGTGCCCGTATCTTAGCAACCAACAACAAACAACCTTAAGTGAACACCTTTCACTACAACTAATAATGAACGTGTAAAACTAACTTATTTAAAAACAATTGAATTGCTGCAATATTACACCTATTAGCACTAATAAGGTAACTAAATACAATAATATATGTCTCGAGCACAGCAATTTCTACAGTACTTTGTATACTAAACTGCATTACTAACTCAGGACTAATATGTACAGGATATAACCTCCATAATATACCGAAAACATCCGCACATTTCCTAAATCCAGTATTCTAATTTCTAGAAACAGATACATACGGCACTCAAAGGATTGCTAATCTCGGCTGTCCTGCATCAAAGGATGACATGAATTCTCTTTGTCATACCAAACCTCAGTCCCACAGCCTTAACTCATCCCGGCATCATACATATAACAAAACAAACAGAAAACTACCTGACAATACAACAAATCATAAACCAGACTAAAAACATAAAATAAGCAAACCACAAAAAACAATAAAAAAAAAAAATAAATAACCAACGAAAGACAGCCACAAAAAAGGACACACAAAGAACAAAGTCAAAAATCAAAAATATCAGTAACAAAAAATAAAACACCATGAAAAACATCACATAAACCAGACTAAAAACATAAAATAAACAAAAAGCAATAAAAATAAAAAATAAAATAACAAAATAAAAAAATAACCAACGAAAGACAGCCACAAAAAAGGACACACAAAGAACAAAGTCAAAAATCAAAAATATCAACAACAAAAAATAAAACACCATGAAAGACATCACATAAACCAGACTAAAAACATAAAAAAACAATAAGCAATAAAAATAAAAAACAAACCAACGAAAGACAACCACAAAAAGGACACACAAAGAACAAAGTCAAAAATCAAAAAATATCACACAAAAAAAATAAATAAAAAAAAAATAATAAAAAAATAAATAAAAAATAATCATAAAAATCATAAAAAGACAACACATCACCAAATAAACATAAAATACAGATAAAAGATACTGGGTATAACTATCTCATGCAGAGATTATAGGAAACTATGCCACTCAAGTTTAGTGTTCAGTCCTTTAGGGATTATAGTGTCCAGCTCGTAGGTCCACCTTGTCTCTCTTTGGAGTAACAATCTGTTCCTGTCGCCACCTCTGCTCATCTCAGGAATATGATCAATTATCGTGTATTGCAGGTCAGCCACACTATGCCCTTGTTGTTGGAAGTGCCTAGCCACTGGTTGATTTGATTCTCCATTTTTGATGGCTTGTCTAATGGCGCTCCTATGGTTATAGCCATCCTAACCCTCAGGTTGTCACAGGTCTTTCCTACATAGAATAGGCTGCAAGGACAGTGGAGCATATACACTATATAAGGGGTCGTGCAGGTCACCCTGTGTTAATGAAAATATTTCTTATTATACCTTGGGTGGTTAAAGTATTTCCCTGCTGACATCCCATTGCAGGTGGTACAACCGCTACACTTAAAACATCCTGGTTTCAGTGCCTGTCTGCTTAGCCAGTTTTTAGAATAACAGTGTGTAGGGTCCGTCAATTGCAGATTGTCCTTAAGGGATTTACCTTTTTTGTACCCTATTCTCAGTGCCATCATATCCTTAAACGGGAGTGTATCATCACTCTGCAGGATTTCCCAATTTCGTCTCAAGATCTTATTAAATCCGTTCTTATCCGCTGCAGGGAAATACTTTAACCACCCAAGGTATAATAAGAAATATTTTCATAAACACATGGTGACCTGCACGACCCCTTATATAGTGTATATGCTCCACTGTCCTTGCAGCCTATTCTATGTAGGTAAGACCTGTGACAACCTGAGGGTTAGGATGGCTAACCATAGGAGCGCCATTAGACAAGCCATCAAAAATAGAGAATCAAATCAACCAGTGGCTAGGCCCTTCCAACAACAAGGGCATAGTGTGGCTGACCTGCGATACACAATAATTGATCATATTCCTGAGATGAGCAGAGGTGGCGACAGGAACAGATTGCTACTCCAAAGAGAGACAAGGTGGACCTACGAGCTGGACACTATAATCCCTAAAGGACTGAACACTAAACTTGAGTGGCATAGTTTCCTATAATCTCTGCATGAGATAGTTATACCCAGTATCTTTTATCTGTATTTTATGTTTATTTGGTGATGTGTTGTCTTTTTATGATTTTTATGATTATTTATTTATTTATTTTTTTTGCGTGATATTTTTTGATCTTTGACTTTGTTCTTTGTGTGTCCTTTTTGTGGTTGTCTTTCGTTGGTTTGTTTTTTATTTTTATTGCTTTTTGTTTATTTTATGATTTTATGTTTTTAGTCTGGTTTATGTGATGTCTTTCATGGTGTTTTATTTTTTGTTGATATTTTTGATTGTTGACTTTGTTCTTTGTGTGTCCTTTTTTGTGGCTGTCTTTCGTTGGTTATTTATTTATTTTTTTTATTGTTTTTTGTGGTTTGCTTATTTTATGTTTTTAGTCTGGTTTATGATTTGTTGTATTGTCAGGTAGTTTTCTGTTTGTTTTGTTATATGTATGATGCCGGGATGAGTTAAGGCTGTGGGACTGAGGTTTGGTATGACAAAGAGATTTCATGTCATCCTTTGATGCAGGACAGCCGAGATTAGCAATCCTTTGAGTGCCGTATGCATCTGTTTCTAGAAATTAGAATTCTGGATTTAGGAAATGTGTGGATGTTTTCGGTATATTATGGAGGTTATATCCTGTACATATTAGTCCTGAGTTAGTAATGCAGTTTAGTATACAAAGTACTGTAGAAATTGCTGTGCTCGAGACATATATTATTGTATTTAGTTACCTTATTAGTGCTAATAGGTGTAATATTGCAGCAATTCAATTGTTTTTAAATAAGTTAGTTTTACACGTTCATTATTAGTTGTAGTGAAAGGTGTTCACTTAAGGTTGTTTGTCGTTGGTTGCTAAGATACGGGCACTGTCTGATGATGCGTGCTAAGTGTTGTGCAACACCTGCACTAGGTGATTAAGGTGAAGGGGTATTTAAGGCTGTGTATAGCATTGATTCTTGTCAGTTTGAAAACGGAGGTAAAACTCAGAAACGTTACTTCATAAGGAATAAAACTTTATCCTTATTAAACCCGGCGAGTGCCTTCCTTTTTGCGATATGTTGGATCTGTGAATTATGCAGGATCTCTTTGATGTGCACCCCGGTGGTTCAAAGGTTACCGTGAGTACTAGGCCATGCTATAAAGACTATATATATATATATATATATATATATATATATATATATATATACACATACATACATATTTGTATATATAGCAAATATATTAAACTATTTGAATATATACTAACTTTGAAGTCACACATTAAAAAGCAAGGTAATTTAAAAAATAAACTCTAAGAATATACTGCTAGATTACGAGTTGCGCGTTAGGAGGGGTGTGTTAGTTACGTGTACTTTAATTCTATTGCACTCTTTTCTTAACATTGGTATTACGAGTCTCAAAACAACCTCGTAACGCGTCACGGTAACATGACTACCGCGTTTATTTTTTACGCGTAATCACGGCAGTGTTAAACATTCTCCCATAGAGATCAATGATAAATGAAAGAAGCACAGATTTGTCAGCTAGCACGCGCTGCTCTGTCATATTACGTATACAGAATAGTGCACAACAGAAACACACATCAAATGTACAAACAACAACAATCACGCAACGTAGCACATACGCATTACACATTCACAATTGGAAAAGAAAAAGAATGCACAACATTTACACTAAACGAGGAATACATTAATACCTTACAATCTTGCAACACGGAACAAAACAACACGAAAAAATAATTGCACACTCATACACAAACAAAACATTTGCATTCAAGATTACAGAACATTAGTACAATGAAACATTTATACCACTTCACAAATACGACACCATCACAAATATGTATTTACATTTACAGATAATATTTTTGGACAATGTTATGCAAAACGATCACTATGACATCATCGCATTATACACATTCCACAAATACTAACTCAATATGAGCATGCGCAAATTCACACAACTAATACACATTACACACATACTAATTACTAACAAAGCACACCTGAACCTCCTTTACTTTGCAAACCGGTACATCATTAAACATTTACATAGGGTACATAAGCACGCTACAAGCATGGCTTCTTTGACTGTGTTGCTGGAGGATTTTGTGAGATAAGAGAGATTTAGCGAGTTACTGGTATTGTGAGATTTAGTGTTAGTGAGTGAGTTAGTTAGTGGTAGTGTGAGAGAGTGAGTTAGTTAGTGGTAGTGTGAGATAGTGAGTTAGTTAGTGGTAGTGTGAGATAGTGAGTTAGTTAGTGGTAGGATGAGATAGTGAGTTAGTTAGTGGTAGTGTGAGATAGTGAGTTAGTGGTAGTGTGAGATAGTGAGTTAGTGGTAGTGTGAGATAGTGAGTGAGCGGTAGTGAGCGAGAGTTTGTTTGGGTGAGTGTGCAAGTGGTTTTTCTGAATACTTAACACATTTACACGCAAACACATTCAATACATACACTTATCAGTAACACTACATACACTCCATACCCCATCCCCTATTATCCCATACCCCATTCCCTTT
Source organism: Bombina bombina (assembly GCF_027579735.1). Taxonomy (NCBI): domain Eukaryota; kingdom Metazoa; phylum Chordata; class Amphibia; order Anura; family Bombinatoridae; genus Bombina; species Bombina bombina. The sequence continues at coordinate 960,623,286 of NC_069504.1, forward strand.
CATCCCATACCCCATTCCCTTTCATCCCATACCCCATTCCCTTTAAGCCCATACCCCATTCCCTTTAAGCCCATACCCCATTCCCTGTAAGCCCATACCCATTCCATAGTTAGATTTTGTTTACATATCCTCAGTTTAGTCTTTTTCTACATTTTTGTCTGTTTTATACCCCTTACCCTCTTTTATTTATATCCCTTTCACACTTTGAGCACTTTTTAATTTTTGTTATTTATTTTGACCCCCTTTCATTTGGGCACATTCACTTTTTGTTTGAGTATGTTGGGAGGGGGGGATAGGGGGCAGAGCAGACCGCAGCTATTAGAGCTCATCAGACAGGAGGTTAGAGAGGAGCTTGTAGAGGAGGTTAGGCAGGAGAGGGGGAGGGGGATAGGGAGAGGGAAAGGAAGAGGAACAGGACAGGAAGGGGGACACGAAGGGCGGAGGAATCGGTGGGTGGACCCAGCCACTTTGTTCAAGATGAACAAGTGGCTGGGCCCAGTGGCGTGCAGTGTAGAGCTTCACAGTCCGGCAAACAGAGGCTCACATTACGGGGGAAAGCCAAGCTCACTAGGGAGGCGAGATATATTATGGATGAGAAGGAGGCCCTCATAGAGGCTTATATGGAGAGGGCTAGGAGGCTGCAGGCTCAGAAGGCCACCCCTATGGAGAAACGGACGCTATGGCTGGAGATCAGGGATGCCGTTAATGCAGGGGGGGTCCATAACAGGGATGTCAAGTCCATACAGCATCGCTACCGGGACTGCAAAATGGAACTCAAAAGAAAGCTCTCAAGGGAGAACCAATATCTAACAGGGACCGGTGGCGGTCCTTAAATAATTGTGGAATATTCCCGATGGGAGGAAATGTTGCGTCCCAGCATCTCCGAGGTGGCCATAGTCGGTATCGGAGGAGTCGATACCGGGAACCTGCCACTCTCATCTTCCGGTAAGCTCATTTAATAATCTCTTTACATCAAAAATAAAGAATGTATTAAAGGATATGATTAACGCAATCACGCTTTTTTAGACATTATTACATAAACGCATTCACAATTACCTTGCAAAAGTTGCATTTCACAAAAAGCTATCACATTAGGATCTAATCTACAGATTAGGCGTGCATTTAAACAGACTGAAAACAAACGCAAAAACACATTCAGATTGATCATATAGATATCAGAAACACGGTTTGGAAAATGCGGAAATCGTATTGATTGTTGTATATGAAAGTGTATTAATGAGGCCTTTGTAATTCTATTGTAAGCAAAAACATTTACATCTTTATTTGGAACTGTGCTAATATCTCAATTTCATTCTTTTTACAATATACAGAGTCTGAGCCTGGGGAGAAGGCAGCACAGCACCCACAGGCTCCGCCTTCACCCAGGTATAAGAGTGGTGCAGATGACTCGCCACCTCGGGGAGACATGGAAGACATCCCTCTATCCTCATCCTCTGAAGAAGCCCCCACTGCAGAAGAGATCCCTGCAGCAGCCCCTCATGCACCAGCAGCCCCTCGTGCACCAGCAGCCCCTCGTGCACCAGCAGCCCGCCGTGCACCAGCAGCTACTCAGGAGGAGATAGCAGAGCTGCAGATATTAAGAGATTTTCTTGAAGAGATGCGTGCCTCCTGGAGGGAACAGGCAGAAAGCAGAATCCAGCTGACAGAAGCAATTAATGATATTCGACAAGACCAAAGAGAGCTTCGCCAAGACCAAAGAGAGATCTTGCATACTCTGAAAGATATATTGCAGGTCCTCCGGGAGGCGCATAACGCATCATCTGCTGCTGGACCATCTGATGCTGGGCCATCTGATCCTGGGCCATCTGATCCTGGGTCATCTGCTGCTGGACCATCTGCTCCTGGCCCTCCTCCATCTCATCCTCAATCTCCTCCTCAGCTGGGTGATACCAGTACTCCTCCTTCCCCTCTCCCCCAAACATCTCCGATGAGAACTCGTCGGAGGGGGAAGTTGCTCCCCCCAGAGCCTCAGTCTCGTGGGAAGAGGGGAAGGAAGAGGAAGGAAGTTTTTTAATATATATTTAGTTATTTAATGTGTAATGGATAGGTATGTGATGATGGTCTTCTTACACTTGTGGAGCACACTCTGTATATAATCTGCTTCTATGGGACATGGATGCAGATTGTTTGCAGAGTGTGTTTTACAAGTGTGTGGAGACCACATCATCACATACCTATCTTTGTTGATTACATTGATTGGTTTCTGTGATGTGATGTCCAAACTGTTTCCCTAATCTCAAACAAAATGACCATTACAATTATACATGATGGCATATCACTGTTTTGATGCCAACCACACAGCTTAAAGGGACAGTCATAACATTAATTATTGTTGGTTCAAAGAAAACACTTTATTACACATTATCAAGTTTGGAAAAACAAGACTTAGAAAAATACACATTTTACTTCTGTGATTAACCTTGTATCTAACATAGTAGATAAGGTTGAAAAAAGACTGAAGTCCATCGAGTTCAACCTATACAAATCTAAAATACTTTCAAAAAGCTCCAGTTAAGCTTAAATAACCCCATTAAAATGTGACCCATTTAATACTAGCAATCATATCCATGAATTTTGTTTATATACAGAAATTTATCCAGACTATTTTTAAATGTATCTATGGTATTGGCATTCACTACCTCCTTTGGTAATGAGTTCCACAATTTTATTGCTCTTACAGTGAAAAAACGTTTCCATTGCAGGAGATTAAATCTCCTTTCCTCCAACCTTAAATTATGACATCTTGTCAGAAACAATTTTCTTGGAATAAACAGAGCTTCTGCCATCTCTGTATATGGGCCTTGAATATATTTTTATAAAGTAATCATGTCACCTCTCAAGCGCCTTTTTTCTAAAGAAAACAGACCCAGTTTGGCTAGCCTCTCCTCATAGGTTAATTTCTCCAATCCCCTTATTAGCTTTGTGGCCCTTCTCTGACCTTTTTCTAGTTCTGCAATATCTTTTTTAGCAATCGATCCCCAGAACTGCACTCCAAACTCAAGGTGAGGTCTTACCAGGGCTTTATATAATGACAGAATTATGCTTTCCTCCCTTGAATCAATGCCTCTTTTAATACATGCTAGTATCTTATTAGCCTTTGAAGCCGCTGCCCTGCATTGTGCACCCATCTTTAGCTTGTTATCTATTACTACTCCCAAATCCCTTTCCTCCTGTGTTTGGCTAAGTCTTGTCCCATTTAAAAAATACGTAGCCTGCTTATTTTTACTTCCAAAATGTAGAACCTTACATTTTTCCGTATTAAATCTCATTTTCCATTCACTTGCCCATAGTTCTAATTTTAGTAAATCCCTTTGTAAAGAGAGTTCGTCCTGCTCTGACCTAATGACCTTACTTAACTTAGTATCATCTGCAAAAATGTCGCTATTTAATCCTTGCTCCAAGTCATTTATAAAAATATTAAAAAGAACAGGGCCCAGTACTGATCCCTGGGGGACGCCCCTGATTACCTTTGTCCAATCTGAGTATGATCCATTTACTACTACTCTTTGCTCCCTATATTTTATCCAGTTATTTATCCATGAGCTAACATTTTCAGATATTCCCAGTCCCTTAATTTTGTGCATTAATCTCTCATGTGGCACTGTATCAAATGTCTTTGCAAAATCTAAGTATATCACATCAACTGATTCCCCTTTATCTATATTTTTACTTACTTCCTCGTAGAATCTAATTAGATTAGTTTGACATGATCTATTTCTCCTAAAGCCATGCTGATTAGAACTCATAATCTTGTTTACACGAATATGCTCATCAATATAATCCCTTATAATCCCTTCAAATATCTTCCCCACTATTGATGTCAGACTAACTGGTCTATAGCTTCCTGGATCATCCCTGCTTCCCTTTTTGAAGAGTGGCACCACATCAGCTTTGCGCCAATCCTGGGGTACCATGCCTGAGGATAATGAGTCTTGAAAAATTAAGAGTAAAGGTTTGTCTATAACAGTACTAAGTTCCCTTAACACCCTTGGGTGTATTCCATCTGGGCCTGGAGTTTTATTTACCTTAATATTTTCCAGTTTTTTCCTGATATCCTCTAAACAAAACCCAGTTAGTGGTATGGTCTGGCATGTTCTATTGTGTTCCAAAGTATCATGCAATGGTTCCTCTCTTGTGTATACTGAAGAAAAAAAATGGTTTAGTACCTCAGCCTTCTCCCTGTCATTATTTATCATGCTACCCTCCACACATTTTAATGTACCTATATTATCCTTCTTAGATTTTTTGCTATTTATGTACTTAAAGAACCTTTTAGGGTTAGACTTAGAATCCTTGGCAATTAATTTTTCATTTTCAATTTTTGCTAATTTGATTGCTTTTTGCATGCTTTGTTACATTCCTTATAAATATTGTATGCTGAGTCTGTACTATTTTCTTTTAATAATTTAAATGCCCTACGTTTTTTCCTAATTTCTCTTAACACATTTTTTTTTAGCCATAACGGCTTTGTTTTTTTATTTTTAAAACCATATGGTATCTGTTGATATGTATATTTATTTAACACATTTTTAAATATTATCCATTTATCCTCTGTATTTTTATTAGAAAATACATTGTCCCAATTTATATTATTTAATGATTTCCTTAAATCGTTGAATTTTGCTTTCTTGAAATTAAAAGTCTTAGTTAAGCCTTTAAAACACTGCATATGAAAAGAGATTTCAAATGTGACCATGTTATGATCACTGTTACCCAAATGTTCTTTAACTTCTATGTTTGATATTATATCTGTATTGTTTGATAGCACTAAATCCAATATAGCTTTACTCCTAGTTGGCTCCTCTATTAATTGTGACAAGAAGTTATCCCTGAGAACATTTAAAAATCTATCCCCCTTAGCTGAATTACTAGTTTCATTGGCCCAGTTTATATCAGGATAGTTAAAATCTCCCATAATTACAGCACTGTTATTAGCAGCCTTACCTATTTGGATAAGTTGAGTTTCCTCCGGGTCACTAATGTTGGGAGGCTTGTAGCATGTTCCTAGTAATATTTTTTTAGGATTTTTCCCCCCACTCTTTATTTCAACCCACAGGGTCTCTACATTGTCACTTGTATCATAAATATCTTCCCTTATTGTAGGTTTAAGGTTAGGTTTAATATACATGCAGATTCCTCCACCCCTTTTATTATTCCTGTCCCTCCTAAATAATGTATACCCCTCTAAGTTAACTGCCCAGTCATGTGAATCATCCCACCAAGTTTCAGTTATACTGATAATATATCTATGCCTCTGAAAAATGACCACTTATTTCTGTTCTTTTGACAGACTGGCAATTCAGCCAATCACTAATCAATCCAGGGTAACTATACTGCATGAGCTCAATGTTTTCTATATTAAACACAAAAAATAATGCCCTCTAGTGGTCAAAATGCATTCAGATTAGATGCACTCTTCAAGCTGGAAGAAATGAGCAGATGTACCTCCTAGGTTTAGATATCAACTAAGAACACCAAGAGAACTAAGATAAATTGGTGATAAAAGTTTGCGATATATTTTTTTTAAATTTGCATTTTTTGAGATTTAAATCATTACGGTTTTGCTTGACTTGACTGTCCCTTTAAACAAGAACATATGCTAACATATACTAATCCTTAGGGATTGTTGGTATATCTACACGTACTTGTTCATAGAAAATATTATATTAGGATACTAAGCCTGTATAATTATGAAGCAGGAAATTTCGGACAGTCCGTGGTTAAAACTTAATATTTATTGAAATTCATTAAAAAATGATACAGGAACAAGCTAGTAAAGTAGAGTAGGGGTAAACCTAAACAGGCTTACGCGTTTCGGCGTTTGCCGTAATCATAGCCATAGATTTAGGGTGGCTCTCTAGTCTTAAGTAGCACATGTTAAAATCTGATTGGTTGTTAGTTAATTAGTAAAAGAAACCATAATACGCCTACTCATAAACATGTGACCTGTCTTAATATGCAAGACACAAATAAACAAGTCATTATATACAAGGTGTTGTATACAGAGTTAGAAATGCGATCCATTGCCAATTCAAGCGAGGACATATGCAAGGAAAACATATAATATATAATACAAACATACATACTATAATGCAAAATTCTTCCTCTACAAAATGTTGGCATACAATAATAAAATGAAATGAAATCATAGTCACAGTGCAAGGAGTGCAATGATCTATATGTATCAGAATATTCACATACAATGCCTACAATGTAAATAGCCCATAAGAAGTAATTACCCCCACAAGCCAAAATTTGCAATATTAACGTAAGTAGAAAAATACACCTAACTCACTCATAACTAACCAAAAATAAACATAACCTAAATATCGGTATTATTTAAATGTATATATAAAATTACCAAATTGCCGCTAATATGAAAATATATGCTAAGCTAATGGGAATTTTTTGGAAGTACAATGTGTGATATGTGTATTCTGTAACTATATCTGCTGGCATTGTATCGTGTATAATATTGCAATCATAGACAAGATAAGGAACATAACTATTACAATGTAGTCATGAATATGCCCATGGTGCTAACGAATATAGCACCATGCAAGTCATGCACAACTATTATTTCTAGACAGAGTAGTGAGACGCACTGGATGCCATCCAATATACAAGTATCTAAAGAATATTTAATATTGAATATTAATTGTTAATAAGGTCCTTATTCCCAAAAATTTATAAGGTCATATTTGGAATTTAGACCCTTGGGAATTCTGGTCTCCAACTTAAAGATCCAGTACATCTCCCGCTTTGCCAGAATTTTGTCTTTGTCTCCTCCTCTTTTGGGTAATACTACCTTTTCAATAATGCACCATCTGAGAGAATTAATACTTTTATTATGTTTAGTTGCAAAGTGTTGAACTAATGGTGTTGCTGATTTACCTAATGTAAGTGTAGACAGGTGTTCTCTGATTCTGGAATTGGCATCCCTACCTGTAAGACCTACATGCTGTTTTTGGCATAAGATGCATTCTAAGAGATAGATAATACCGTCAGCTGTACAGTTTAAGCAGGACTTGATATCAAAGGATTCTCCTGTCACACATGATCTGAAGTTATTGGTAAATGAGGCAAATTCACAAGGCCGGCACTTCTTGTGACCACATTTAAACATCCCCACATGTTTAAGCCAGGAGGAGGTCGGTTTGTCAATCTGTTTCAATTGAGTGGGTGCCAGTCTAGAACCCAAAGTATAACTTTTTCGATAAGAACATCTCAAACCCTTTTTTGCTGTTTCTAATAGGGCATCGTCCGCAGCTAAAACTGCAAAATGTTTTTTGATAATACCACAAATTTGTGAGTATTGGGAACTGTATCCCGTCACAAAATAGACACCATCCGTGCCAACTGGCCTATCGTGGGATCTATCATTTGAAATAAGTGTTTGTCTGTCAATTTTATCTACCTCCCTTCTTGCTCTGAAAATGTCTCTATTGGTATATTTTCTTTCTTTCAACCTCTTTTGGAGATCATCAGCTGCCACCTGATAATCTTTATGGTTGCTGCAATTACGCTTCAATCTTGTGAATTGACCCTTTGCCACAGCATATCTCACATGCTCTGGGTGGTTGCTTGTTGCATGGAGAAGGGTGTTACCTGATATCGGTTTACGGTACACAGAAGAATCGATGCTACCATCCTCTTTACCAGTTAGAGTCAAATCAAGGAAATTGATGCATAGTGAGTCGTATTCAAATGTGAACCGCAAACCTTCACTATTATTGTTCAGATATCCCACAAAATCAGAGATTAGGTGTTCAGGACCAGACCAAATTAAGAGAAGGTCATCTATAAAACGTCTGTATGTTTTGACATACTGACGATAGGGATTTCCCTCTCCAAAGACATGCACCATTTCCCACCACCCCAAAACCAAATTGGCGTAGGATGGTGCAAATTTGGCTCCCATAGCCGTGCCACGTCTCTGGAGAAAGAAATCCCCCTCAAAGCGAAAAAAATTGTGTGTTAACAAAAAATTGGTCATTTCCAGCACAAATTTCTGAAAATCTTCAGAATAGTTGGTAAAATGCAGAAGAAAGAATTGTATAGCTTTTAACCCCATACCATGCGGTATTGAGGAGTACAATGATACTGCATCTATTGTCAGCCAAAAATTACTTTTGTCCCATGTAATCTGTTGTATTATATTTAAGACATGTTTAGTGTCTCGAATATAAGAATGTAAGGAAGTAACCAATGGTTGCAATAGAGCATCCAACCATTCAGATGCATGTTCCATGAGTGAATCTATGCCACTAATGATAGGTCTGCCTTGCACATTTGTGAGTGATTTATGCACTTTTGGTAAATGATGGAACCATGGGGTTTTTGGATTGTCAACTGATATGTAATCCACTGTGTGTTGATCCATAAAGCCCCCATGTATTCCATCATCCAAAAGGCTCATCAGTTCCTGCTTAAACTTATAGGTAGGATCCCCAGACAATTGTGAGTACTCATCTTTGTTGTGCAATTGTCTATAGGCTTCTGACACATACATAGTTCTATCAAGAACTACAATAGATCCGCCTTTGTCTGCTGGACGAATGACTAATGAGCTATTAGTCATTAGTAATTCGTCCAGCAGACAAAGGCGGATCTGTTGTAGTTCTTGATAGAACTATGTATGTGTCAGAAGCCTATAGACAATTGCACAACAAAGAGGAGTACTCACAATTGTCTGGGGATCCTACCTATAAGTTTAAGCAGGAACTGATGAGCCTTTTGGATGATGGAATACATGGGGGCTTTATGGATCAACACACAGTGGATTACATATCAGTTGACAATCCGAAAACCCCATGGTTCCATCATTTACCAAAAGTGCATAAATCACTCACAAATGTGCAAGGCAGACCTATCATTAGTGGCATAGATTCACTCATGGAACATGCATCTGAATGGTTGGATGCTCTATTGCAACCATTGGTTACTTCCTTACATTCTTATATTCGAGACACTAAACATGTCTTAAATATAATACAACAGATTACATGGGACAAAAGTAATTTTTGGCTGACAATAGATGCAGTATCATTGTACTCCTCAATACCGCATGGTATGGGGTTAAAAGCTATACAATTCTTTCTTATGCATTTTACCAACTATTCTGAAGATTTTCAGAAATTTGTGCTGGAAATGACCAATTTTTTGTTAACACACAATTTTTTTCGCTTTGAGGGGGATTTCTTTCTCCAGAGATGTGGCACGGCTATGGGAGCCAAATTCGCACCATCCTACGCCAATTTGGTTTTGGGGTGGTGGGAAATGGTGCACGTCTTTGGAGAGGGAAATCCCTATCGTCAGTATGTCAAAACATACAGACGTTTTATAGATGACCTTCTCTTAATTTGGTCTGGTCCTGAACACCTAATCTCTGATTTTGTGGGATATCTGAACAATAATAGTGAAGGTTTGCGGTTCACATTTGAATACGACTCACTATGCATCAATTTCCTTGATTTGACTCTAACTGGTAAAGAGGATGGTAGCATCGATTCTTCTGTGTACCGTAAACCGATATCAGGTAACACCCTTCTCCATGCAACAAGCAACCACCCAGAGCATGTGAGATATGCTGTGGCAAAGGGTCAATTCACAAGATTGAAGGGAGGTAGATAAAATTGACAGACAAACACTTATTTCAAATGATAGATCCCACGATAGGCCAGTTGGCACGGATGGTGTCTATTTTGTGACGGGATACAGTTCCCAATACTCACAAATTTGTGGTATTATCAAAAAACATTTTGCAGTTTTAGCTGTGGACGATGCCCTATTAGAAACAGCAAAAAAGGGTTTGAGATGTTCTTATCGAAAAAGTTATACTTTGGGTTCTAGACTGGCACCCACTCAATTGAAACAGATTGACAAACCGACCTCCTCCTGGCTTAAACATGTGGGGATGTTTAAATGTGGTCACAAGAAGTGCCGGCCTTGTGAATTTGCCTCATTTACCAATAACTTCAGATCATGTGTGACAGGAGAATCCTTTGATATCAAGTCCTGCTTAAACTGTACAGCTGACGGTATTATCTATCTCTTAGAATGCATCTTATGCCAAAAACAGTATGTAGGTCTTACGGGTAGGGATGCCAATTCCAGAATCAGAGAACACCTGTCTACACTTACATTAGGTAAATCAGCAACACCATTAGTTCAACACTTTGCAACTAAACATAATAAAAGTATTAATTCTCTCAGATGGTGCATTATTGAAAAGGTAGTATTACCCAAAAGAGGAGGAGACAAAGACAAAATTCTGGCAAAGCGGGAGATGTACTGGATCTTTAAGTTGGAGACCAGAATTCCCAAGGGTCTAAATTCCAAATATGACCTTATAAATTTTTGGGAATAAGGACCTTATTAACAATTAATATTCAATATTAAATATTATTTAGATACTTGTATATTGGATGGCATCCAGTGCGTCTCACTACTCTGTCTAGAAATAATAGTTGTGCATGACTTGCATGGTGCTATATTCGTTAGCACCATGGGAATATTCATGACTACATTGTAATAGTTATGTTCCTTATCTTGTCTATGATTGCAATATTATACACGATACAATGCCAGCAGATATAGTTACAGAATACACATATCACACATTGTACTTCCAAAAAATTCCCATTAGCTTAGCATATATTTTCATATTAGCGGCAATTTGGTAATTTTATATATACATTTAAATAATACCGATATTTAGGTTATGTTTATTATTGGTTAGTTATGAGTGAGTTAGGTGTATTTTTCTACTTACGTTAATATTGCAAATTTTGGCTTGTGGGGGTAATTACTTCTTATGGGCTATTTACATTGTAGGCATTGTATGTGAATATTCTGATACATATAGATCATTGCACTCCTTGCACTGTGACTATGATTTCATTTCATTTTATTATTGTATGCCAACATTTTGTAGAGGAAGAATTTTGCATTATAGTATGTATGTTTGTATTATATATTATATGTTTTCCTTGCATATGTCCTCGCTTGAATTGGCAATGGATCGCATTTCTAACTCTGTATACAACACCTTGTATATAATGCCTTGTTTATTTGTGTCTTGCATATTAAGACAGGTCACATGTTTATGAGTAGGCGTATTATGGTTTCTTTTACTAATTAACTAACAACCAATCAGATTTTAACATGTGCTACTTAAGACTAGAGAGCCACCCTAAATCTATGGCTATGATTACGGCAAATGCCGAAACGCGTAAGCCTGTTTAGGTTTACCCCTACTCTACTTTACTAGCTTGTTCCTGTATAATTTTTTAATGAATTTCAATAAATATTAAGTTTTAACCACAGACTGTCCGAAATTTCCTGCTTCATAATTATATTATCACCAGTTGAGGACAAGTCCGTACCATTGCTGCACTGACTGCGTTGGCGTTTTTCCAAGATAACCTTTTTGATGTATCGTGTGGGATTGTGAACAGACATCCAATCCCGTCCCAGAAGTGGTGACACACCTTCGTTCAACATACCTGGATTGGCTATTGGTATCCAGACTCATCACCGTGTTGAACCTGTGGACGGTTTGGCTACGGAAGCATTGGAGGGGTCACACATTTGTAGAATAGTGACAACCTCCCAACCGTAAGGTTCCACCTGAAGCAACCGCATCAATCCAAAATACAAGGGGCCAGCCTGGTTTGGTCACGAAGAGAGGTGAGGAATCCATTTCACTTATTTTATACCAAGTGTCATAAATTTGCACTTACCGGGACTGTGGTCACACACGATACGGAGGTTTGTCTTTCTGTGTTTTACGCCATACATTGACTTTGGTCATTATCGAAAATTAACCTACAGTGTTTTGAGATAGGTTTAATATACGCCCCACTCTTTCTTCACATATCCTATTACTAAGCCTGTATGCCATATTTCTCTCAACGTGTTAAATAAAGTCTATTTTCTTAAAGATACATTATAGTGTTTGAATTATGTAAGAAAGACATTTCATTTAGAAGGAATACGATTTCATGTCCTTTTTAGAGTTACATTAGAAATATATGCTCACAGTAATATGTTTGAAGATTAACAATGTGGGAGTCATACATGACACAATACTGAGCATTTACATTAAAGGGACAGTATACACTCATTTTCATAGAACTGCATGTAATAGACACTAATATAAAGAACAAGATGCCCAGATACTGATATAAAAATCCATGAGAAAACGGTTTAAAGACTTACTTAGAAACTCTCAGTTTAGCTCTGTTGAAAAGTTAGCTGGAAAGCCACATTACAAGTTGGAAATAAAACAATACACACTCCCCCTTCTTTTGTATATGAAAAACCCTTTACACAAACAGGAGCAAGCTGGAAAAGGTAGCTGACGGTATTCACATCAAACTTTGGGGCTTGGTTAGGAGTCTGAAAATCACAGCAATGGTATTTAAAAATAAGCAAAACTATACATTTAAAATAAAAAAAAAGTATGGGCTATATAAATAGATCTACAAAACATATATGCTAAGAAAAAAATGAGTGTATAATGTCCTTTTAAGAAAAAAGATCAAGACATAACATCTAGAATAAGTAGGCATCACGTATATTTATCATATGATAAAGGTCAATGCATATTGATTTCTTGATTCAAATACAAAAGCGCATCTTTAGGAATTAGATATGTAGAAAATTCAGCACAACACAGTAATTATTTATAAAAAGGAAAATATTGTTGACAAACATATTAAACAAGATGGAGTATATTCATGGATTTGCATTTGCCTCAAAATATATTATGCAGGAAAAACATATAGCCTTCATTCGTTTCTTCAACGAGACAGCCATCAAAAGAGATTTTTGTGTTCTTTATCAGCTATGTTTCAACAATGTACATGATTCACACAATCCATAATCGTCATGGTTTTAAACTCTCATTCACAAACGTGGATTACGTGCAAAATAAAATATTGTGGGACAACCTAATCCAATCAGACGGATTTAGCACCTTGGCATGTGATGTCTTGAGCAAAATGGCGCATCCGAGATCACGTAAAAACGTCATCCAATCAAAGGTGCATCTGAGATCGCTTAAAAATGGCATCCAATCCAATAACTCATTTTACAGCTTGGCATGTGACGTCTTAAGCAACATGGCGCATCTGAGATTGTGTAAAAACGGCATCCAATTCAAGAACTCATTTTACAGCTTGGCATGTGAAGTCTTAAGCAACATGGCGCATCCGAGATCACGTTAAAACGTCAGCCAATCAAAGGCGCATCCGAGATCGCGTAAAAAAAAAAACGGCATCCAATTTAAGAACTCATTTTACAGCTTGGCATGTCAATAAGAAATGTATTTATATTTTAATAACTAGTATGTGCTATATTGTTATCTATTTATGTCACGCTAGATAACGTAATACTGTGATATATGAAATAGAATCCATTGTTGGTAATAAGGATATATTTCATTAGAATCGGAGGATTATTAACTATTTAGCAAACATTTTATGTTACACGATTATGTACGACATTGCAATTTGAACTTTATTTTCAAATTTAAGTTTAATCTATTGATGAAATGTGTTTCAAAGTAATCTCAAGAGCAGAAAAATATGATGTTCTAACTGCTGATTGGTGGCTACATATATATACTGATTGTCATTGGTTCACCTATGTGTTCATTTAGAAACCAGTAGTGCCCTGCTGCTCATTAAACAAATGATACAAAGAGATTGAAGCAAAATTGAGAATTTATGGAAAGAAAATTATTTAAAAATCATATGTTATACATAAATGAGAAAATAGATTATTGTGTTTCATGTCCCTTTAAATAAGAAATAATGCTACGAGATACATTATGAAAATCGGGATTGGTTATACATTATATGTTACCTATAGCTATGGTGTCCATCTTTACGCTTTAAAAAGGGACACATGAGAAATACATATGTCAGGGATGTTTTCAGATATGTTTAAAGATTTATTTGGAATAAGAATAATGACACATGTATTTATCAGATGTGTCACTTATTCAAGTTGAAATATGGTCAGCCTACCTATAGCAATATATCTTTGGATCATTAAACAGAAACAATAATAAGAGAAAGATATTAATCAGCTAAAATATGCGCATTACACACAGTGATTGCTTTTGTTAGACTACTATAATAAGATATAAGTGAAATTGGAATACATGTGCTGTCAACATTCAAATAATAGTCTGTTTTAAACATATTATATGTCTATGTTGATGTAAAAAGGACAAAAATACATTAGCAATGAATATCCATTCATTAAGAATTGTGGTCAGCAGCACTTAAAAGGACATGAAATACAAACAATTAAGTTCAGGATTTCCATCAAATTCATAATTTACATCGATTATCTCAGTTTAATAATCTTGGGATCATTTGTTAAAGATGCATCAATTCACGAATAGTTCAGAAATGAACACATGGATGAGCAAACAACAACCAATATATATACAAACAACAATCAACATCTAGAACCTCAGTTCTCTGCTACTCATGATATGGCAAAGATAAACCTTTCTGCAAAGTATATCAAGAAAATGAAGAAAATTAAATAAGAGATGTAAATATTAAATTTCTGGACAATTGTATTATATATCTGAATCATTAAAGACCATTTTTTGGTTTCATGTCCCTTTAAGGATTAACCACCTAAAATATAGATTTTAATAAATGACATGAATAAAGAGAGCAAATAATATATTAATGACATTTATTTTATTATGATGTCATAAAACATAAAGAAATAAGATAACGTTACAAAAATTCATATTGATAAATCAGCCCCATTGGAGTCATCTGACAAGGTGAAAGAGTGCATCACAGTCCTTGGAGGGAGTTGACAAGGGCAAAAACAGCCCCATTGGAGCCATCTGACAAGGTGCCATAGTGCATCACAGTCCTTGGAGAGAGTTGACAAGGCCAACACAGCCCCATTGGAGCCAACTGACAAGGTGCCATAGTGCATCACAGTCCTTGGAGGGAGTTGACAAGGTCCCACACAGCCTAATTGGAGCCATCTGAAAAGGTGAAAGAGTGCATCACAGTCCTTGGAGGGAGTTGACAAGGGCAAACACAGCCCCATTGGAGCCATCTGACAAGGTGAACGAGTGCATCACAGTCCTTGGAGGGAGTTGACAAGGGCAAACACAGCCCCATTGGAGCCATCTGACAAGGTGCCAAAGTGCATCACAGTCCTTGGAGGGAGTTGACAAGGGCCAACACAGCCCCATTGGAGCCATCTGGCAAGGTGCCATAGTGCATCACAGTCCTTGGAGGGAGTTGACAAGGGCCAACACAGCCCCATTGGAGCCATCTGACAAGGTGAAAAAGTGCATCACAGTCCTTGGAGGGAGTTGACAAGGGCAAACACAGCCCCATTGGAGCCATCTGACAAGGTGAAAAAGTGCATCACAGTCCTTGGAGGGAGTTGACAAGGGCAAACACAGCCCCATTGGAGCCATCTGACAAGGTGAAAGAGTGCATCACAGTCCTTGGAGGGAGTTGACAAGGGCAAACACAGCCCCATTGGAGCCATCTGACAAGGTGCCATAGTGCATCACAGTCCTTGGAAGGAGTTGACAAGGGCCAACACAGCCCCATTGGAGCCATCTGACAAGGTGCCATAGTGCATCACAGTCCTTGGAGGGAGTTGACAAGGGCCAACACAGCCCCATTGGAGCCATCTGACAAGGTGCCATAGTGCATCACAGTCCTTGGAGGGAGTTGACAAGGGCCAACACAGCCCCATTGGAGCCATCTGACAAGGTGAAAGAGTGCATCACAGTCCTTGGAGGGAGTTGACAAGGACAAACACAGCCCCATTGGAGCCATCTGACAAGGTGAAAGAAAGCATCACAGTCCTTGGAGGGAGTTGACAAGGGCCAACACGGCCCCATTGGAGCCATCTGACAAGGTGGAAGAGTGCATAACAGTCCTTGGAGGGAGTTGACAAGGGCAAACACAGCCCCATTGGAGCCATCAGACAAGGTGCCATAGTGCATCACAGTCCTTGGAGAGAGTTGAAAAGGGCAAACACAGTCCCATTGGAGCCATCTGACAAGGTGCCATACTGCATCACAATCCTTGGAGGGAGTTGACAAGGGCCAACACAGCCCCATTGGAGCCATCTGACAAGGTGCCATAGTGCATCACAGTCCTTGGAGGAAGTTGACAAGGGCCAACACAGCCCTATTGGAGCCATCTGACAAGGTGAAAAAGTGCATCACAGTCTTTGGATGAAGTTGACATGGGCCAACACAGCTCCATTGAAGCCATCTGACAAGGTGAAAGAGTGCATCACAGTCCTTGGAGGGAGTTGACAAGGGCAAACACAGCCCCATTGGAGCCATCTGACAAGGTGAAAAAGAGTGCATCACAGTCCTTGGAGGGAGTTGACAAGGGCAAACACAGCCCCATTGAAGCCAACTGACAAGGTGCCATAGTGCATCACAGTCTTAAGAGGGAGTTGACAAGGGCCAACACAGCCCCATTGGAGCCATCTGACAAGGTGCCATAGTGCATCACAGTCCTTGGAGGGAGTTGACAAGGGCCAACACAGCCCCATTGGAGCCATCCGGCAAGGTGCCATAGTGCATCACAGTCCTTGGAGGGAGTTGACAAGGGCCAACACAGCACCATTGGAGCCATCTGACAAGGTGAAAAAGTGCATCACAGTCCTTGGAGGGAGTTGACAAGGGCAAACACAGCCCCATTGGAGCCATCTGACAAGGTGAAAGAGTGCATCACAGTCCTTGGAGGGAGTTGACAAGGGCAAACACAGCCCCATTGGAGGCATCTGACAAGGTGCCATAGTGCATCACAGTCCTTGGAGGGAGTTGACAAGGGCCAACACAGCCCCATTGGAGCCATCTGACAAGGTGCCATAGTGCATCACAGTCCTTGGAGGGAGTTGACAAGGGCCAACACAGCCCCATTGGAGCCATCTGACAAGGTGAAAGAGTGCATCACAGTCCTTGGAGGGAGTTGACAAGGGCCAACACAGCCCCATTGGAGCCATCTGACAAGGTGAAAGAAAGCATCACAGTCCTTGGAGGGAGTTGACAAGGGCAAACACAGCCCCATTGGAGCCATCTGACAAGGTGAAAGAAAGCATCACAGTCCTTGGAGGGAGTTGACAAGGGCCAACACAGCCCCATTGGAGCCATCTGACAAGGTGGAAGAGTGCATAACAGTCCTTGGAGGGAGTTGACAAGGGCAAACACAGCCCCATTGGAGCCATCAGACAAGGTGGAAGAGTGCATCACAGTCCTTGGAGAGAGTTGACAAGGGCAAACACAGTCCCATTGGAGCCATCAGACAAGGTGCCATAGTGCATCACAGTCCTTGGAGGGAGTTGACAAGGGCCAACACAGCCCCATTGGAGCCATCTGACAAGGTGCCATAGTGCATCACAATCCTTGGAGGAAGTTGACAAGGGCCAACACAGCCCTATTGGAGCCATCTGACAAGGTTAAAGAGTGCATCACAGTCCTTGGAGGGAGTTGACAAGGGCAACACAGCCCCATTGGAGCCATCCGGCAAGGTGAAAGAGTGCATCACAGTCCTTGGAGGGAGTTGACAAGGGCAAACACAGCCCCATTGGAGCCATCTGACAAGGTTAAAAAGAGTGCATCACAGTCTTTGGAGGGAGTTGACAAGGGCAAACACAGCCCCATTGGAGCCAACTGACAAGGTGCCATAATGCATCACAGTCTTAAGAGGGAGTTGACAAGGGCCAAAACAGCCCCATTGGAGCCATCTGACAAGGTGCCATAGTGCATCACATTCCTTGGAGGGAGTTGACAAGGGCCAACACAGCCGCATTGGAGCAATCTGACAAGGTGCCATAGTGCATCACAGTCCTTGGAGGGAGTTGGCAAGGGCCAACACAGCCCCATTGGAGCCATCTGACAAGGTGAAAGGGTGCATCACAGTCCTTGGAGGGAGTTGACAAGGGCAAACACAGCCCCATTGGAGCCATCTGACAAGGTGCCATAGTGCATCACAGTCCTTGGAGGAAGTTGACAAGGGCCAACACAGCCCTATTGGAGCCATCTGACAAGGTGAAAGAGTGCATCACAGTCCTTGGAGGAAGTTGACAAGGGCCAACACAGCTCCATTGAAGCCATCTGACAAGGTGAAAGAGGGATGGGGCAAGGGATGGGGGGAGTTGTGGGGGGAGGGATGGGGCGAAGTGGGGTATTGGTCTGGGGTATTGGTCTGCTGCTCTGGGGGAGATTGAGGGGTGGCAAAACGGGGAGAGCAGCGATGGGGGTCAAGGGCACGTTTTTTGGGAGGGACAGGACAGGGTTTGGAAGGGCCGGGAGTGTGTTCTGGCTGGGGAGGGGTGGGAGGGGCTTCTGGCTGGGGAGGGGCGGGAGTTTGATGCCCATAAGTGGAAGGTCCATCTGAAATATAGAAAACAAATATATATACATATATAATATGAAAATATATTATTATCTTGCAAAAAATCACTAATCAACATTATTTAAAGTCAGGATTCTTGTTCTCCTAAAATATTTATACAAAGTCACAATAATGACTATGTTTTCAGTTATTGATTGATTTGATTCAAATATAATTAAGAATAAGATTCAATTGATCCTTTAAAATCTGAATGTTCACTGTTATTTTTCATTTAACATTTCATTAATACATTACTAATCAGATTTTTCAAAGTCAACATTATGTGCTAATATTTATGATTTGATAATATATTTATCTTTTGGACAATATTTTTGGATGCCTGCATGCATTTGAGATTGAAATGCAATAGAGTTCTTTTCGACACACGCCCGTGTTTTTTTTTTTTTTTTAAAAATACAACAATTGAATAATATGGGAGTGTGTAATATGATGAAATTTAAATGGCCACTACACATAGCCTTGGAAACCAGGTAAAGTCTGATTTACATATCTATTTTGGTGATTGCCTTTGTAAACTTAAATTGACTAATTTGAAGCTTGATGCAACCAAAAATTACTATTCTGAATATATACACAGTAGATACTACCGTTCATAGTAAATATTAGGAATATAATCTTCTATATGTGATCTAAAATTTAATTTTTTATTTTAATATATATTTAATATTAGGATTAAATGTATGGCATCCCAATATAAAAGACACCTTCTGAAATGCATGCTTTATTTCTCAGGAATATTGATGTTTGTTTGATTGAAATGGACAGTCTACACATAACTTTTTAATACATTTTTTTACATATCATACATCATGAAATGAAATGAATTCATTTCAATATGATTATGTTTGATGCATACTTAGAAGTGTTTTTGAAGTTCGAAACAATGATGACATAATGATATGGCCTGCACCTAGGCACTCAGATTAAGAAAAATGACTGTCTGTACAAATCATACATAAATTGAAGTCAATATTAAAAACATATGTTCATGTTGCATGATATATAAAGGGGGGGCAGGAGGGTATTAAAAAAATAATTGAATAATATATTTTAAGTGGACAAAGCTGTAGACGTTCTTTTTTGTCAAGAGTATGATTTGTAAATAATAATACATGT
Source organism: Bombina bombina (assembly GCF_027579735.1). Taxonomy (NCBI): domain Eukaryota; kingdom Metazoa; phylum Chordata; class Amphibia; order Anura; family Bombinatoridae; genus Bombina; species Bombina bombina. The sequence goes on from NC_069504.1 coordinate 960,642,866, forward strand.
TAGATACATGTTATATATATTTGACGTACCATCAGACTCCAAGGGAGCCACTTCCTCCTCCATCTCACATGTTGTTCCAGCAATAACTGTAAAACATAATACGTTGTGTACGTGTTAAAATAAAATATTATAACATATGTTACTGGTGATCAAGGACACACATCAATGTTGCATTAAAGAGATACGGAACCAAAGTTAGGAATCACATAATTTTGATGGAGCATGCAAATGAAATAAGATTTTTAATTTTTGATAATTAATCATTTGATTTTAGTGTCTGTATTTTGAAAATATTCCCAAAAGCTGAGTACATGGAACATTTAAGAGTTCTCATGTGTGTATCACTTGATGATTGTTGTCTAAATATTTACTAAATATAAACATGTGCAAGCCATGTTCTGAAGCACAAAGGTATAGACTAAGAAGCTTTGAGATCTTAATCTTAAAAGAATAAAAAGAAGATATATATCATCAGAGGAGTATATGATCCTTTTAATTCAAATGGAATGCTTCATCAGAATCATGATCAGAATATTTATGAAAAATACACTTTTAATGACATATGAATGAGTCAATGGACTTACCAGAAGCCTGCAAAAGCAGGTCACTATTGCTGCTGGATCGCTCTGGGCTCACAACAACTACATCTATTAATGATATTCAAATATATTAGTGAACACAGTTTGGACATCACTAAATCACAGTAGTCGCAAATATTCCAAATAATATACTTCTAAATTTGAAGATTAGAGCACTAATATGAACAATAAATGTATTAGTTCATCAAGGTAATTGTAAAGAAAATGATGTTTTTCACATATGTTGGATTTGTTACTATATTACACAGCCAATTCTTCTCATATGAATCGATTGCATATATAAATATAACTATTGATCCCTATTTTAAAAATAAGACACACACAACACTTTGAATAACAACTGGTTAAAAATAGAACCTAATCCATGTGGCACATAGATCCATTTGTGCAATATACATTAATATGTTTTAGGACACAACACATATTGATCACAATGCAAAACATAAGATATTTCTCAAACTATGTCATCATGGTGCTGTTAGAATATGCTTATATATATAAAGGTAGTCCAAGAGTGAAAGATGTGATTTAGATATCAATATAGTTTCATCAAAACAGGGTAAGGATTAATGAAGATATTTTTTTTAAAGGGACACTAAACACACGTTTTTGATTTTGTGATTCAGATAGAGCATGCAATTTTAAGCAACTTATAAAATTACTAATATTATCCTCTTTCTCTTACTTTCTTTCTTTGAAAACTAAGGCAGCTAAGCTATGTTTGGGTTCAAAACCATGGAAATCACTTGTTTATTGGTGGGTGAATGTATCCACCAATCAGCAAGAACAACACAGGTTGTTCACCAAAAATGTGCCGGCATATAAAGTTACATTCTGGCATTTCAAATAAAGATACCAATAGAATGAAGACAATTTGATTATAGGAGTAAATGTTAAAGTTTATTAATATTGCATACTCTACCTGAATCACAAAAGACAAATTTTGTGTTCAGTGTCCCTTTAATATTAAATATTAAAATATCTTTATTTGACAATGTCACTGTTAATTAATTGTCTAGTCCATACGTGGATGTAATGAATGGGATGGAGCATGCAATTACAATCCAATATATAATTTCAGGATATCATCAATAATTTTTAATTATCCTTCTCTCTTAAAGGGACATGTAAATCCAAGATGTGTAATTGTATTAATTTCCATGATTCAAGTCCAGCCTGTGATTAAAAAAGCTTTCAAATATACTTATTTATTCTAATTTGTTTTTTTATTTTTTAAAGGAGCAACTATGCCCTACTGTTATCTGAAGACATGTGTTGAACCAATGAAAAGAGGGAATTTTGTGCATCAACCAATCAGCAGGTTACTCCCAGCAATGCATTGCTGCTCCTGAGCATACCTAGATATTCTTTTCAAATAATAGAGTATATCAATTTAGATAATATCATTAAATATGATTTTTATTTATAATCACATGTTGTGTATAAATCCTAAAAGTAAAATGTTTGTTTTCATGTCCCTCTAATGATAAGACGAAAATATCAAAGCATATGAGATGTATATTTCTATAATCTGCACATATGGAACAATTTATTAGTGTTGTTTAAATGTAGCAAAAACATGTAAAGCACTACCCAGGGGAAGAATACAAAATGCCCATGACCCTAAGATTACATTAAAATGAAGATATCAAGAATAGAAGGAATATCTTTAAATACTCATAAATTGTGATTTGTATTACAATAGAATCCCAACTCTGATTCATCATTCTTATTTTAAAATAACAAGAAAAGAGAATTAGAATATCCATATTAATATAGATCAATGTGAATGGATTATGTAATGTTATGTCAAAGTTTGGAAGAGAAAGGTAAATTAAAATAACACATACCACCCCATGACGAACCCGGGCTCGAGGGTACAGCAAAAACATCCATATCTGTAAAATATTCAATCAGGATTGGATAGATATCATTAATACAAATCAGGCCATGGACACAACATTTTTTTTTTCTATTCTAATTGACAAAGTAAAATTATATTTGTATTCACAGGAGTTCATTGTTTCCTAAATTAATGTATAAATAAAGTGATCATGTATTCTTATTTTCAATCTTTTATGTTGTTGACTGTCGCTTTAAGTCATTTTGTGTCTTCTTGCATTGTCATCAATTGATAGAGATTGTTCAATTTTTATTTTGATCTTGCTAGTCTATCTTTTATAATGTAGAAGATTGTAAATAAGGATACTGTATTCTTCACATATATACTAATTAACGTATACATTTGACCAACATGTCGCAAGCAATGCCACTGTTACAGCAAACACATGTTCACGTGTGTGCGCAATTCTATCTTTTGGGATCATTGCGCAATGATTCAAAGTGGAATTGCGCATCCGTGATTTGACCAACATGTCTCAAGCAATGCTACTGTTACAGCAAACACATGTTCACGTGTGTGCGCAATTCTATCTTTCGGGATCATTGCGCAATGATTCAAAGTGGAATTGCGCATCCGTGATTTCACCAACATGTCTCAAGCATTGCCACTGTTACAGCAAACACATGTTCACGTGTGTGCACAATTATATCTTTCGGGATCATTGCGCGATGATTTAAAGTGGAATTGCACATCCGTTATTCTGAATTGATTTGGATATAGTAGTGTGATGAGTATCATTTCGAAAGACTTCAAATATATTTGCAGTTGGTGTATTACGAGATTAAAATCCAATATTTGTTAATATTAAATGATACCAATTAATATTTACAACTGGGGTATGATTCAATAGTCAATGTATGAAATGGCAGATGATAGAGATTTCACGTATGCGCAATTTCATTTTAGTTCTGTGACGCATATTCTGGAGAGCGCAAGAAACATCATTCCTATTTCATGTGTGACGATTCTAAATTCAAATATCTAAACATCATATGTAGCGTGTGTTGTGAGATCTATATAGGTTGAATATATGACTATTAGTGATGTCGCGAACATAAAAATTTGGGTTCGCTAACGGCGAACGCGAACTTCCACAACTGTTCGCGAACGGGCAAACCGCCATAGACTTCAATAGGCAGGCAAATTTTAAAACCCAAAGGGACTCTTTCTGGCCACAATAGTGATGGAAAAGTTGTTTCAAGGGGACTAACACCTGGACTGTGGCATGCCGGAGGGGGATCCATGGCAAAACTCCCATGGAAAATTACATAGTTGATGCAGAGTCTGGTTTTAAGCCATAAAGGGCATAAATCACCTAACATTCCTAAATTGTTTGGAATAACGTGCTTTAAAACATCAGGTATGATGTTGTATCGATCAGGTAGTGTAAGGGTTACGCCCACTTCACAGTGACAGACCAAACTCCCCGTTTAACGCACCGCAAACAACCGCAAACAGTCCATTTGCACAACCGCAAACTCCCCATTTGCACAAGGTTGGATACCAAGCTAGCCATGTCCCGTTCCTTGTCCTCACTGATATCATTGAAGGTCTCTTCCTCCACCCAGCCACGTACAACACCAAGGGTCCCCGAAAGGTGACAACAAGCCCCCTGGGATGCCTGCTGTGTTTGGTCTTCCACCTCCTCAAAGCCACCTTCCTCCTCTGACTCCTCTTCTTCAGACTCCTCTCTCTGCGTTATTATAAGGTGTGTTAAGTAGTACTATTCCTATCAGTTTAATCCCTGTTACGTCCCCTATCAGGGGACGTGTATATGGAATCGATTTTAGGAACTGGGAGATGGAAAAAGATGCTTGGTCGGTCTCCTACTTCAAATTTGGGGCACTGCGCGTGCAATCTAATGTGCCACCAGATAGAAGTGGTGTGTTAAGTAGTACTATTCTTATCAGTTTAATCCCTGTTACGTCCCCTATCAGGGGACGTGTATATGGCATCGATTTTAGGAACCGGGAGATGGAAAAAGATGCTTGGTCGGTCCTCCTACTTCAAATTTGGGGCACTGCGCGTGCAATCTAATGTGCCACCAGATAGGAGTGGTGTGTTAAGTAGTTCTGTTCTTATCAGTTTAATCCCTGTTACGTCCCCTATCAGGGGACATGTATATGGCATCGATTTTAGGAACCGGGAGATGGAAAAAGATGCTTGGTCGGACCTCCTACTTCAAATTTGGGACACTGCGCATGCAATCTAATGTGCCACCAGATAGGAGTGGTGTGTTAAGTAATACTATTCCTAACAGTTTAATCCCTGTAATGTGCCTTTTTTTTGGTTTGGTTTTTGAAGCCACAGTGCAGCACCAGAGGCCAGAAAAATTAGCATGTACACATGCCTGAAAAATTAGGTATTGTTGCAGCCGCTGCTGTAGCAGTGGCCAGAAAAATTGATGTTTGTTTCCCAGGCAGAAAGTGCCCTAAAACATTGCGGCTTGAACCCTAGTTGGTAGCGGATAAGTGACGCAAGTCATCCGGCATTCAGAGATAAAATACAGCAGCGTGTGGACCATTTTTAGCCCAAGGCAGCTCATCTCATCAGGCCTTTTTTAGTCGAATGTATCGGGTACTGTCAGTCCCTTCAGGATCCATCCCTCATTCATCTTAATAAAGGTGAGGTAATCTAGACTTTTTTGACCTAGGCGACTTCTCTTCTCAGTGACAATACCTCCTGCTGCACTGAAGGTCCTTTCTGACAGGACACTTGAAGCGGGGCAGGCCAGAAGTTCTATCGCAAATTGGGATAGCTCAGGCCACAGGTCAAGCCTGCACACCCAGTAGTCAAGGGGTTCATCGCTCCTCAGAGTATCTGCAGTTAAGGCAAGGTAGTCTGCTACCTGTCGGTCGAGTCGTTCTCTGAGGGTGGACCCCGAAGGGCTGTGGCGATCTGTAGGACTTAAAAAGCTCTGCATGTCCTCAATCAACAACACATCTGGAAAGCGTCCTGTCCTTGCCGGCATGGTTGTGGGAGGAGGAGGATTACTTTCACCTCTTCCCCTGTTAGATTCTCATTGTGCTGTGACATCACCCTTATACGCTGTGTAAAGCATACTTTTTAATTTATTTTGGAACTGCTGCATCCTTTCCAACTTGCGGTAATTCGGTAACATTTCAGGCACTTATACTGGGGGTCTAGTAGCATGGACACCCAGTACAGGTCGTTCTCCTTCAGCCTTTTTATATGAGGGTCCCTCAACAGGCATGACAGCATGAAAGACCCCATTTGCATAAGGTTGGATGCCGAGCTACTCATGTCCTCATGTCTACTCATACTCAGGTATGTTCTTCCCCCCAGCCACGTACAACACCACGGGTACCAGATAGGTGACAACGAGCACCCTGGGATGCCTGTTGTGGTTGTTCTTCCTCCTCCTCCTCAAAGCCACATTCCTACTCTGACTCCTCTTCCTCACAATCCTCTTCCAGCATTGCCGCAGGTCCAGCAAGCGATGCTGATAAGGCTGTTTCTGGTGGTGATGGTGATCACAACTCTTCCTCTTCCTCTTCACGCTCATCTACGGCCTGATCCAGCACTCTTCGCAGGGCACGCTCCAGGAAGAAAACAAATGGTATGATGTTGCTGATGGTGCCTTCGGTGCGACTGACTAGGTTTGTCCCCTCCTCAAAAGGACACATGAGCCTACAGGCATTGCGCATGAGCGTCCAGTAACGTGGCAAAAAAATTCCCAGCTCCGCAGAGGCTGTCCTAGCACCCCGGTCATACAAATAGTCGTTAACGGCTTTTTCTTGTTGGAGCAGGCGGTCGAACATTAGGAGTGTTGAATTCCAACGTGTCGGGCTGTCGCAAATTAAGCTCCTCACTGGCATGTTGTTTCGCCGCTGGATATCTGAAAAGTGTGCCATGGCCGTGTAGGAACGCCTGAAATGGCCACACACCTTCCTGGCCTGCTTCAGGACGTCCTGTAAGCCTGGGTACTTATGCACAAAGCATTGTACGATCAGATTACACACATGTGCCATGCACGGCACATGTGTCAAATTGCCCAAATTCAATGCCGCCACCAAATTTCTTTCGTTGTCACTAACCACTTTGCCGATCTCCAGTTGGTGCGGAGTCAGCCACTGATCCACCTGTGCGTTCAGGGCGGACAGGAGTGCTGGTCCGGTGTGACTCTCTGCTTTCAGGCAAGTCAACCCCAAGATGGCGTGACACTGCCGTATCCGGGATGTGGAATAGTACTTGGGGAGCTGGGGAGGTGCCGTTGATGTGGAGCAAGAAGCAGCAGCAGAAGAGGACTCAGCTGAGGAGGTTATGGAAGATGATGGAGTAGGAGGAGTAGAGGAGGTGGCAGCAGGCCTGCCTGCAAGTCGTGGCGGTGTCACCAACTCCTCTGCAGAGCCATGCATTCCATGCTTGGCAGCCGTCAGCAGGTTTACCCAATGCGCAGTGTAGGTGATATACCTGCCCTGACCATGCTTTGCAGACCAGGTATCAGTGGTCAGATGGACCCTTGCTCCAACACTGTGTGCCAGACATGCCATTACTTCTTTTTGCACAATCGAGTACAGGTTGGGGATTGCCTTTTGTCCGGGTACCTTCCACTGCGGTGTCCCAATAGCTACAAATTTTTTGAACGCCTCAGACTCCACCAGCTTGTATGGTAAAAGCTGGCAGGCTAAGAGTTCAGTCAAGCCAGCTGTCAGATGCCGGACAAGGGGGTGACTTTGTGACATTGGCTTCTTACACTCAAACATGTCCTTGACAGACACCTGACTGTGGGCAGATGAGCAGGAACTGCTCAAGGCGAGACACGGAGTGGCGGATGGTTGAGAGGGGGCAAGGAGGACAGCAGTGGTTGACGTGGCTGAAGATGCTGGACCAGGAGGAGGATGGCGGCTTTGAGTTTGTGTGCTGCTTCTACTCATGTGTTGATCCCATAGGCGTTTGTGATGTGCGATCATATGCAAAGCAGTTGTACCTAGGTGGGTGTTGGACTTCCCACGACTCAGTTTCTTTTGGCACAGGTTGCAAATGGCATTGCTGTTGTCAGAGGCAGACACACAAAAAAAAATGCCACACTGCTGAGCTCTGCAATGACGGCATTCTGGTGGTGGCAACAGCATGCGTTGATTGGCGTGCTGTCTGGCTGACCCCGGGTGCGATGCATGCTGTCTGACTGTGCCACTAGCTCCTTGTGACGACCTCCCCCTCCTTCCAACTCGTCTCCTCCTCCTCTCTGTCTCCCCATCTGAACTTTCCCCCTCTTCTTCTTCTCTTCTAGCGGGCAGCCACGTGACATCCACGGACGCATCGTCATCATCAACCGCTTCACTTGTATCTGACAACTCAACAAAGGAAGCAGCAGCGGGTACAACTTCATCATCATCACACCGTACGTCCATGTGTGTAATGCTGCCTGACTGAGACATATCCCTGTTATCTACATCCTCTGGCAATAATGGTTGCGCATCACTATCACTCATTTCTTCCAACTGATGTGTAACTAACTCCTCTGACAGATCAAGTGAAGCGGCTGTGGTGCTAGTGTTGGTGGTGGTGGCAGGCGGGCGAGTGCTAACTTGAGAGGTGCCCGAAGCTAAGCTGGAGGAGGATGGTGCATCAAGGTTCAGAGCGGAAGCTGTAGAAGATTGGGTGTCCTGTGTTAGCCAGTCAACTATGTCCTCAGAACTGTTCAAGTTCGGGGTACGTGGCCTCTGAACACTGGGCATTATTCTAGGGCCAAAGGGAATCACAGCACCACGAACACGACGGCCCCTGGGGGGTGGCCTGCCTCTGCCTGTCATTTTTTTTCTGATTAGTGGTACTATGCGTGCAAGCTACTGTGACAACAGATATGAGTGGCACTGTGCACTGGCAGAAGTTGGCAGAGTAGACGCTGTAGGCCTGACACACACACTTGCAGACAACTAACTGCTATTCAATCTATTACAGTCAAAATTGTATTTTTTTTTTAAATGTACACTACTGTTACACCAGATATGAGTTGCACTGGTGTGACACTGTCCCCTGGCAGGAACTGAAACGCACACATGTGAAGGAAACTGACTACTATTATTTAACACAGTCAAAAAAGTGTTTTTTTTTTTAAAATGTACACTACTGTTACACCAGATATGAGTTGCACTGGGGTGACACTGTGCCCTGGCAGGCAGGCAGGCACTGAAACGCACACGTGTGAAGGAAACTGACTGCTATTATTTAACACAGTCAAAAAAGTGTTGGTTTTTTTAAATGTACACTACTGTTACACCAGATATGAGTTGAACTGGGGTGACACTGTGCCCTGGCAGGCAGGCACTGAAACGCACACGTGTGAAGGAAACTGACTGCTATTATTTAACACAGTCAAAAAAGTGTTGTTTTTTTTTAAATGTACACTACTGTTACACCAGATATGAGTTGCACTGGGGTGACACTGTGCCCTGGCAGGCAGGCACTGAAACGCACACATGTGAAGGAAACTGACTGCTATTATTTAACACAGTCAAAAAAGTGTTTTTTTTTTTTAAATGTACACTACTGTTACACCATATATGAGTTGCACTGGGGTGACACTGTGCCCTGGCAGGCAGGCACTGAAACGCACACGTGTGAAGGAAACTGACTGCTATTATTTAACACAGTCAAAAAAGTGTTGTTTTTTTTTTTAAATGTACACTACTGTTACACCAGATATGAGTTGCACTGGGGTGACACTGTGCCCTGGCAGGCAGGCACTGAAACGCACACGTGTGAAGGAAACTGACTGCTATTATTTAACACAGTCAAAAAAAGTGTTGTTTTTTTTAAATGTACACTACTGTTACGCCAGATATGAGTTGCACTGGGGTGACACTGTGCCCTGGCAGGCAGGCACTGAAACGCACACGTGTGAAGGAAACTGACTGCTATTATTTAACACAGTCAAAAAAGTGTTTTTTTTTTTAAATGTACACTACTGTTACACGAGATATGAGATAGAGTGGTGGCACTGGGCAAGTGGGCACAGTATACGCTGTGAGCTGGCAAGCAGGCAACTGCAATTAGATTACACGGGGAAAAAAAAAAAGCAGACTGATGTTCTAGCCCTAAAAAGGGCTTTTTGGGGTGCTGTCCTTACAGCAGAGATCAGATGAGTCTGTAGTGGACACTGAATACACTAGCCTAGCTATCGATTTCCCTATTAAATCAGCAGCAGCTACACTGTCCCTCTTCTCACTAAGAATGCAGCTTCCAAATGAATCTAAAATGGATGCTGTCCAGGAGGTAGGAGGGTCTGGGAGGGAGAGTCTGCTGCTGATTGGCTGGAATGTGTCTGCTGACTGTGAGGTACAGGGTCAAAGTTTTACTCTATGATGACGAATAGGGGGCGGATCGAACATCACATATGTTCGTCCGCCACAGCGAACGTGAACAAGCTATGTTTGCCGGGAACTATTCGCCGGCGAACTATTCGCGACATCACTAATGACTATATACACATTGATTAAATATATACTAAAATATTAATATATTATATGAAGTCTGATATTTACCTGGTTCAGCCTCTAGACTTTTATCTCCCAGGCCACCTGACGGAGAAGCAGCTGCATTGGCCTCCAGGTCAGGACTTTCCGATCCAGCAGCTGGGAGGGAAGAAGAAGAAGTCGAGGAGCGAGAGGATCTAAATCTTTTGGGGACCCAGAGATTGAGGAGGGCGCATAAAGTCACCTCATAAGGTTGCAGGTACAGTTTCCGTGGGGGTGGACCCTGCTTTCCATCCCTCTGACGGGCTTTTACCCACTCCCATATTTGGTTGACTTTATGGCTTATCCGCAACCTCATATCCCCGAACCTCTGCATTATTTGATCTGTGGTCCTCTGGATGCCACACACCAAATTAACATCATTGGTGATAGACGACCAGAGGGCCTTCTTAATACTCTGCTTTGTCGACTTCTTCTTGTTCCCAAACAGCTGCGAATAGAAGTCCTTGACGGCGTTGACCAGTGCTGCACTCACCAGCTTGGTGAACCTGGGAGACGTCATGCCTGCTAGTCCCTCGAATAATATATAAAGATATATATATATATATAGATATATAATTGCCAGCAGGCATTAGAGAACTGACAAAAATGGCAACATGTAATGGACTTTTATATGGTGAAGTAAACATGAGATGCACCATGGGACATGGTATCTGTACATCTGATTGGATAAAATATTGACATTTTGTTATCATGTTTGTGAGGCCATACTGACTCAAGTTATGTTTGTGTGATGAACTCTGATTGGCCGTTCCTTAATGTTTCATATCTTAGTAACTTCCATACACATACCTCCTGGGGTGCTGTTACTACATTTTTCATGTAGACTTATTTGTAATTCATGGGACTGTTATGCGGATATGTGTGACGCAGATTTAATATACGTGGTCCGTTAAATATTAATATATTAAGTTTACATTTGATCTCTATTTGATTTTTAGTAAATATAATCCAGTCACATTATTAAATGTTTTACACATTTCGATGTTTAATATCGATCATGTTATTTAAGACAAATATTTTTTAATAATAAAAAGTAAACATTGTATGTATTTATTGTTTATTAAAGAAATATCGTGACTCCATGTGAAGTATTGACATTGCTCTATTAAATGTATTTACAATCCCAACAATGCACATCGATTGTGTGCTAGTGAGTGACATAAGAAAAGAATTTTTAAAGATGCGAATCTCGTGTTGCAAGATACGTTTCCCACGCTATATTTCGGAAATGCATCATTTGTATTTATAATGGACGGAACTTGGATCAAATGTTTTAAAATTTTAAAATACGTTTGTTCATTATTAGTAAATAAACCTTGAGCTTGTATTTGTCTGAACTGCTCACATATGTTATTGGGCAATGGTGTCTATTTTTAAAGGGACATTACACACAAATATTTCCTTTCATGATCCGGAGAGAGAATACATTTTTTAAATTTAAAATTTAACTCAATCTATTTAGATTATTCTTTAGATATCCTTTACAGAAGAAATAGCAATGCACATGGTTGAGCCAATCACACAAGTCATCTCTGTGCATTCACCAGTCTTCAGCTACTGAGCATATCTACATATGGTTTTAAAGGAAATTATATCAAAATAATGAAGGGAATTAGATAATATAAGTACATTTTAATGTTTACATCCTGAAAGAAACGCTTTTGAATTTCCGTCCCTTTAATGAGCTAATATGCAATATTTAAATTTACCAAATCACATCTGTCTAAATATTGTAAATATGCATTGTTGCCCACCCACAAATAAGTAGATATTTCCCAGTAATGCTTTGCTGATCATAAACCTATGCATCTCCATTTCTCAAACAGGATAACATGAGAATAAAGCATATTTGTATTACCTTCTGTATTGTTTGCCCCGCTGTGAATGAAATATCTTCCAATGGCTGTATTTATACAGCTTTACCTTAAAGGGACATTAAGCTATATGTTCTTTCCTGATTTAGATGGATAATACAATGTTAAAAAAACGTCAAATTTAGTTCTATTATCTCATTAGATTTATCTCTTGATATTCTTTCCTGAAAATCATATCTAGATAAGCTCTGTTGCTGCTGATTGGTGGTTGCACATAGATGCCTTGTGTCATTGTCTAACCCATGTGCATTGCTATTTCTTTAACAAAGTATATCTAAAGACTGAATCTAATTAGATCATAGAAGTAAATTAATTTAAATGTTGTTTTAAGAGATTTGTATTATCTCTCTGAATAATTAAATAAAATGTTGGTTTTAATGTCCCTTTAAGGACAAAACCATTAGGAATACATGGAGTTAACATTGTAGAAATAAACTAAACTAAAGGGGAATGGAAATACATATAGATATGTGATAACTATCCAACAGGTAAAGAGTATAATTGCTAGAAATTATCTTTTGATAAATCTATAGTTAACTGACCCTTCAAATAACTCCACTACAGTAATCAATATGGCATACAATAACTAGCTTGGTATAAATGTGAAATTAACTTATGTTTTATTTAAAGTTAATTTCTAACATATTACCTTAAAAATAAATAAAGCCAAATAACCTATATTTCTCTTGTTAAGTGTATCCAGTCCACGGATCATCCATTACTTATGGGATATTAACTCCTCCCCAACAGGAAGTGCAAGAGGATTCACCCAGCAGAGCTGCTATATAGCTCCTCCCCTAACTGCCATTACCAGTCATTCTCTTGCACCCAACGACTAGATAGGATGTGTGAGAGGACTATGGTGATTATACATTGTGATTCTCCTTATCTGATTTTTCATTCAGACAAGGTAGTTCTGCGTACTAAACCTGGGTTCCTACCTAAGGTGGTCACTAACAGGAATATCAATCAAGAGATTGTGGTTCCATCTTTGTGTCCTAATCCTTCTTCGAAAAAGGAACGTCTGCTACACAATCTAGATGTAGTCCGTGCCCTGAAATTTTATCTACAGGCAACTAAGGATTTTCGACAAACGTCTTCCCTGTTTGTCGTTTATTCTGGTCAGAGGAGAGGTCAAAAAGCTTCGGCTACCTCTCTCTCCTTTTGGCTTCGTAGCATAATACGGTTAGCCTATGAGACTGCTGGACAGCAGCCTCCTGAAAGAATTACAGCACATTCTACTAGAGCTGTGGCTTCCACTTGGGCCTTTAAGAATGAGGCTTCTGTTGAACAGATTTGCAAGGCTGCAACTTGGTCTTCTCTTCATACTTTTTCCAAATTTTACAAATTTGACACTTTTGCTTCTTCGGAGGCTGTTTTTGGGAGAAAGGTTCTTCAGGCAGTGGTTCCTTCCGTATAAAGAGCCTGCCTGTCCCTCCCGTCATCCGTGTACGTTAGCTTTGGTATTGGTATCCCATAAGTAATGGATGATCCGTGGACTGGATACACTTAACAAGAGAAAACATAATTTATGCTTACCTGATAAATTTATTTCTCTTGTAGTGTATCCAGTCCACGGCCCGCCCTGTCACTTTAAGGCAGGTAATTTTTCCATTAAACTACAGTCACCACTGCACCCTATGGTTTTCCTTTCTCTGCATGTTTTCGGTCGAATGACTGGTAATGGCAGTTAGGGGAGGAGCTATATAGCAGCTCTGCTGGGTGAATCCTCTTGCACTTCCTGTTGGGGAGGAGTTAATATCCCATAAGTAATGGATGATCCGTGGACTGGATACACTACAAGAGAAATAAATTTATCAGGTAAGCATAAATTATGTTTTCGTGTTAAAATGTTTTTAGATACCTAAGAAAGATTATAGAGATTAGAATGTAAATCTAACATTAAACTACACTGTCACTTTAATGTAAGTTAAACACTTTTATTTCTAAAAAGTGAAATGAACAAAGTTGTTATGTATAATTTATACTACATATCCTCGTCATAAACATGTTATTATTTTAACATCTATAAATCACACAATAAAAGCATAGATGGATGTATTTAACTCCAACTTAAATTTTGTAAGATACTTGACTTTAACATTATCTGAATAAGCTGTATTGATATTTTTCATTCAATACATTAAACAAAATTAGTATATTTGATATCAGGCATGTGACTTTAACAGTCATGGGACTAATATTTTGTTTAAATGTCAGAATATTAGATGGATATATTTCTTCTTATCTTACTGTGATAGATATGTCTCAAAGAATATGTATTTAAAAAAATTACATAGAAAAATAAATAGTATGAAAATAAATTTATTTACCAAAAATATAAATAAAATAGGGAATTCATCACAGATGAAACTCTGAAAAAGAAAGAAAATAAATATTAAAAACATTAGTCATTTAGGTTATTTAATGCTATCGCTGACACCTGCATTACACAATTAACCCCTAATCTGCCGCTCCAGACACCGCCGCCACCTACATTATCCCTATGAACCCCTAATCTGCTGCCCCTAACACCGCCGACCCCTATATTATATTTATTAACCCCTAATCTGCCCCCCCAATGTCGCAGCTACCTTACCTACACTTATTAACCCCTAATCTGCCGACCGGACCTCGCCGCCACTATAATAAATGTATTAACCCCTAAACCGCCACACTCACGCCTCGCAAACACTATAATAAATTGTATTAACCCCTAATCTGCCCCCCCCCAACGTCGCCGCCACCTAACTTCAAGTATTAACCCCTAATCTGCCGACCGGACCTCGACGCTACTATAATAAATGTATTAACCCCTAAAGCTAAGTCTAACCCTAACACCCCCCTAAGTTAAAAATAATTACAAAATTACCTGTAAAATAAATCCTAACCTAAGTTACAATTAAACCTAACACTACACTATCATTAAATTAATTAAATAAATAAACTAGCAATAACAACAATTAAATACAATTAAATAAACTAAACTAAATTACAAAAAACAAACAAACAAGTAATCAGCTCTTTTACCAGCCCTTAAAAGGGCTTTTTGCGGGGCATGCCCCAAAGTAATCAGCTCTTTTGCCTGTAAAAAAAATACAACCCCCCCCAACATTAAAACCCACCACCCACATACCCCTACTCTAACCCACCCAAACCCCCCTTAAATAAACCTAACATTACCCCCTATCCTATCAGCCAATCGGAATTCAAGGGACGCCATCTTGGATGACGTCCCTTAAAGGAACCTTCATTCGTCGGGTAGTCATTGGGCCAGCAGGATGTTCTGCGTCAGAGGTCTGCAAGATGGAGCCGCTGTTGGATGAAGATAGAAGACGCCGCTTGGATGAAGACTTCTACCGGATTGAGGACCTCTTCTTGCCTTGCTTGGATAAAGACTTCGGACGGATAGAGGACCTCTTCTTGCCCCATCTTGGATGACGTCCCTTAAAGGAACCTTCATTCATCGGGTAGTCGTCGGGCCAGCAGGATGTTCCACATCGGAGGTCTGCAAGATGGAGCCGCGGTTGAATGAAGATAGAAGACGCCGCTTGGATGAAGACTTCTACCGGATGGAGGACCTCTTCTTGCCCTGCTTGGATGAAGACTTCGGATGGATGGAGGACCTCTTCTTGCCCCGCTTGGATGAAGAATTCGGCCCAGCTGGGTGAACACATCTCAAGGTAGGGTGATCTTCAGGGGGTTAGTGTTAGTTTTTTTAAGGGGGGTTTGGGTGGGTTAGAGTAGGGGTATGTGGGTGTTGGGTTTTAATGTTGGGGGGGTTGTATTTTTTTACAGGTAAAAGAGCTGATTACTTTGGGGCAATGCCCCGCAAAAAGCCCTTTTAAGGGCTGGTAAAAGAGCTGATTACTTTGTAATTTAGAATAGGGTAGGGCATTTTTTTATTTTGGGGGGCTTTATTATTTTATTAGGGGGCTTAGATTAGGTGTAACTTCTTGTAATTCTTTTTTAAATTTTCTGTAATTTAGTGTTTTGTTTTTTTTGTACTATAGTTTAGTTTATTTAATTGAATTAAATTTTAGGTAATTGTAGTTAATTTATTTAATTAATTTAATGATAGTGTAGTGTTAGGTTTAATTGTAGCTTAGGTTAGGATTTATTTTACAGGTAATTTTGTAAGTATTTTAGCTAGGTAGCTATTAAATAGTTAATAACTATTTAATAACTATTGTACCTGGTTAAAATAAATACAAAGTTGCCTGTAAAATAAAAAAAAATCCTAAGATAGCTATAATGTAACTATTAGTTATATTGTAGCTATATTAGGGTTTATTTTATAGGTAAGTATTTAGTTTTAAATAGGAATAATTTAGTTAATAATAGTAATTTTTATTTAGATTTATTTAAATACTATTTAAGTTAGGGGGGATCAGGGTTAGAGTTAGACTTTTTTAGGGGTTAATAAGTTTAATATAGTGGCGGTGGTTTAGGGGGGCAGGATAGGGGTTAATAACTTTAAGATAGGTGGCGGCGGTATAGGGGGCGGCAGATTAGGAGTTAATAGGTATTATGTAGGTGGTGGCGGGGTCCGGGAGCGGCGGTTTAGGGGCTAACATATTTATTATAGTAGCGGCGGGGTCCGGGAGCAGCGGTTTAGGGGTTAACATATTTATTATAGTTGCAACGGGCTCCGGGAGCGGCGGTTTAGGGTTTAACATATTTGTTATAGTTGTGGCGGGGTCTGGGAGCGGAGGTTTAGGGGTTAATATATTTATTATAGTTGCGGCGGGGTCCGGGAGCGGCGGTTTAGGGGTTAACATATTTATTATAGTTGCGGCGGTGTCCGGGAGCGGCGGTTTAGGGGTAAACATATTTATTATAGTTGCGGCGGGTTCGGGAGTGGAGGTTTCGGGGTTAATATATTTATTATAGTTGCGGCGGGGTCCGGGAGTGGCGGTTTAGGGGTTAACATATTTATTATAGTTGCGGCGGGGTCAGGGAGCAGAGGTTTAGGGGTTTAGAGGTTAACATATTTATTATAGTTGCGGCGGGGTCCAGGAGCGGAGGTTTAGGGGTTAATATATTTATTATAGTTGCGGCGGGGTCCGGGAGCGGAGGTTTAGGGGTTAACATATTTATTATAGTTGTGGCGGGGTCCGGGAGCGGTGGTTTAGGGGTTAGTAATTTTATTTAGTTGCGGCGGGGTCCGGGAGCGGCGGTTTAGGGGTTAATAAGTTTAATGTAGGTGGCGGTGTAGGGGGGCCAGATTAGGGGTGTTTAGACTCGGGGTACATGTTAGGGTGTTAGGTGCAGACATCTCCCATAGGAATTAATGGGATATCGGGCAGCAGCGAACATTAGCTCTCGCTGCTGTCAAACTCCCTTTGATTCCTATGGGATCCGCCGCCTCCAGGGCTGGAAAAGTGCCGAGCGTACCTGCTAGTTATTTGATAAACTAGCAAAAGTAGTCAGATGTGCGTTCGGCACATCTGGATTGACGTAAGAATCGATCTGTGTCGGAGTCCGGCGGATCGTAGCTTACGTCACTATATTCTACTTTTGCCGGTCTGTAGCCTTTGATAACTACGGCGAATCAGCCTCGCCACAAATACGCTGCGGAATTCCAGCGTATTTGCGGTTGACGGCTTGATAACTAGAGGCCTATGTTTCTTAAATCTCACCCCACATCTGATACTAGTTTAATGACTCTGATGTTATCAAATTTTAATTGTCTTGTCCTTTCACCTTCAAGACCTATTTATCATATTTCCCATCCTTCTATTTCTCCTCAGTTTGTTGCACTTTTTGTTGGTAGTGTGAAAAAGTTTGATTATTTACAAGAATGGTATATTAATGCTTCTCATCTTATTATTCCAGGAAATGGTGGTGTACCCCATACAGGAAAGAACATCTGTCTCCTATGCAGTATTGATTTACTTTCTTCTCCTGCAGGAATTCTACATGATGATAAACAAGTTCCTTTGGTTATGTCAGATAATATTTTAAAAAAATTCTGAAATATTAAGATATAAATTAGCAAATCTTGCCTCTCATGCAGCTACAGGCTTAGATACTCAATATGGAATTAACAATAATATTGCTAATCTCCAGCAACATCAAACTTATGTTATGGTGGATATTACTAATATTATTAAAGATAAATTTAATGTTTTATTAAATTAATTATATAATTTTACACATGAAACAGCCTGGGCTATGTTATGCTCTCAAGTACAATCTGATCTATCTACTGACTTAAAGATTCAACTTCAAAGTTTATGGTCAGGAAAATGGCCAGCTTCTTTAAGTTTAGCTGCATCTAAGTCAGTCACTAATTTTGCCATGACACATCTTTTATGGTGGGAAGTAATTTTATCTGACTGCACCACTGAATTATGTATGATTCATACATTAATTCCTTGGTCTGGTAAAGATACTATTATTTATCGCTTAGCGACAATTGGTCTTCCTGCTAATGGTTCATTACTGTTTCCAGTATTGTCACATCAATGGGTGTCGCATAACATTGATGAATCAAATCGGACATTTGTTGATGTATCATTGTGTCATTCCAATGCAATTTTGTTTATCTGTTCCCTTTCACAATTCCATACAGTCAATGAAACATGTTGGGAAAATCAAAAGTTGTGTACTTTACAAAGTCATTTTAATGTACTTAGACCAGTATTTTATTTGGGATCTGACAGAGTTTGTTTTCATTTATTTAATTCTGATACTATTACATTCCAAACACAGGATAATGTATTTGCTAGTTCTCATTTATTACCTGGTACCTGGTGTAATACTATTCCATTTAAATATATTGCATCATCTAATTGGAATTTTACCATGCCCCAAACTCTTAATATTACTTTAAATTTAACATGGGACCATGTTATGAATTTTTCTGTTTCTGATTTACCTTTGGGTATGGGATCACAAATGAAGAAATGGTTAACTGATTCTACAATAATTTCTTCCTTGTTACAAAATCTAAAACATGTTTCTGTAGATACTAAAATTACAGTTGAACATGAACAAGGAATTTTAAAATCAGCTACTTCTAGTGTTTTACAGGATGCAAATATATCTTGGTGGGAATCTGTGTTTGGATATAGTAATACAACTACTCAATTTTTTTAATATTATGTTACACCCTGTTATTGTTTTAACTATTGTTCAAATTTTTATGTTAATTTTTATGTGTGGTTGTGTTTGTTATCAAAAGCATTTAAACAAAAAAATAGTTAAACAACTTACAACCCTGGAACATCTTAATTCACAACAAAAACATGATGTACCTTTATATTCTGCTTATTCGCTTGATACAACTAGGCTTCCTAATCCAATTTGACTGACATGTAGAATAATTTAATATCAGTATTGTATACTTATACTTTCTTTTAATTTTTTAGGATACTCCTATATCTCTCTTTTCTTGGTGTCTGGATGGAATTCTTTTGATTTGAACTTGGGCTCTTCTGAATTGATCTGCCTGACTACTACTGGACATGCTGAGGCCTTGTGACAAGTTTACCTATGGTTGCTGCACTTGTTACCTGCAACCAACTGTGTCATCTACTTGTTTCACCCTACGGTTATTCCTTGGCCTTTTCAGTGGTTATATACACTATTGTTCCTGTTTGTAAACACTGTGAAGATTACACATGTTGTATTTCTTGCCGGAACTGCTCCTACAGACTTTATTGCTTTCCATTTCTGCAAATGTATCTTACTACTAAGGTAGTTGTGAACTGAACTTTTTATGCAATGACACTGCTATTGATTTGATTCCTTCAATCAAGACTTGAACATCTTTAACTTATGAACTATGTAATTGTTGGAACATTTTTTATTGCAGTGTATGACGTCAAATCCACTGTCTTTTGTTTGAAATATGCCTGGTATATGTCTGGTAGTTTCTTCTGTTAGCCCTTAGTGTTTTATCATTGGGATTGTGTCTGACAAAAAGAAAAGAAAATGGGGGAATGTGGAGTTATAAAATCATGATTAGAATAAATTATAAAATCATGATTAGAATAAATATACAATTTCAAAGAAAAATTACACATTAAATATGTTCTTCATAGATAAAACATTTAGATATAAAATAAAATAATACATCTATCACCAAATCATTATTTCTTTGTTTATGATGTGTAAAATATAGAATATGGAATAAAGAGTTATAAATGAAATTAACTTAGGATTAGTCAGAGTTAAGTTAGTAATGAGTTAAATGCTGTTTTAAGGACAATGTATTTAGAACTGTGACATTTACATTAAGTTGCTGTTGTCAATCAAAACACCTACATACTGCTAGCTAGACGCATAGGGGGGTAGTTATTAAGCCGTCAACCTCAAATACGCTGGAATTCCACAGAGTATTTGTGGCGAGGCTGATTTGCCTTAGTTATGAAAGGCTAGAGACCGGCAAAAGTAGAATTTTGTGACGTAAACTTCGATCCGCCGGACTCAGTCCGACACAGATCGATTCTTACGTCACTCCAGATGTTCCGCACACAAGTGCAGCACAATCTGACTACTTTTGCTAGTTATCAAAAAACTAGCAGGTACGCTCGGCACTTTTCCGGCCCAGCGTACCTGGTTTTCAATCCGCCGCCCTGGAGGCGGCGGATCCCATAGGAATCAATGGGAGTCTGACCATAGCGAAAGTACAAGTTCGCTGCTGCCAGACATCCCATTGATTTCTATGGGAGCTGTCTACACTTAACATGTACCCCGAGTCTAAAACCCCTAAGCTGTCCCCCCCTACACCGCCGCAACTAAATAAAGGTATTACCCCCTAAACCGCCGCTCCCGGAGCCCACCGCAAGCTACTCTATACATATTAACCCCTAAACCGCCGCTCCCGGAGCCCACCGCAACTATAATAAATGTATTAACCCCTAAACCGCCGCTCCCGGACACCGCCGCAACCTACATTATACCTAGTAACCCCTATCCTGCCCCCCTATACCGCCAACCTCTATAATAAAGTTATTAACCCCTATCCTGCTGATCCCGCACCTCGCCGCAACTAAATAAATAGTTTAACCCCTAAACCGCCGCTCCCGGACCCCGCCGCAACCTATATTAAATTTATTAACCCCTAATCTGCCCCCCCTACACCGTTGCCACCTATAATAAATGTATTAACCCCTATCCTGCCCCCCACTACACCGCCGCCACTGTAATAAATTTATTAACCCCTAAACCTAAGTCTAACACTAACCCTAACACCCCCCTAACTTAAATATTAATTAAATAAATCTAAATAATATTTCTATTATTAACTAAATTAATCCTATTTAAAACTA
This sequence comes from Bombina bombina, assembly GCF_027579735.1. Lineage (NCBI taxonomy): Eukaryota > Metazoa > Chordata > Amphibia > Anura > Bombinatoridae > Bombina > Bombina bombina. The sequence continues at coordinate 960,664,025 of NC_069504.1, forward strand.
AATACTTACCTTTAAAATAAACCCTAATATAGCTACAATATAAATAATAATTATATTGTAGCTATCTTAGGATTTATTTTTATTTTATAGGCAACTTTCAATTTATTTTAACTAGGTACAATAGCTATTAAATAGTTATTTACTATTTAATAGCTACCTAGCTAAAATAAAGAGAAATTTTCCTGTAAAATAAAAACTAACCTAAGTTACAATTACACCTAACACTACACTATACTTAAATAAATTATTCCTATTTAAAACTAAACACTTACCTGTAAAATAAACCCTAAGATAGTTACAATGTAATTAATAGTTACATTGTAGCTATTGTAGGATTTATATTTATTTTACAGGTAACTTTGTATTTATTTTAGCTAGTTAGAATAGTTATTAAATAGTTATTAACTATTTAATAACTACCTAGCTAAAATAAATCCTAACCTAAGTTACAATTAAACCTAACACTACACTATCATTAAATTAATTAAATTAATTAAATACAAATAACTACAATTAAATACAATTACATAAACTAACTAAAGTACAAAAAATAAAAAAAGCTAAGTTACAAAAAATAACAAAATAGGTTACAAACATTTAAAAAATATTACAACAATTTTAAGCTAATTACACCTAATCTAAGCCCCCTAATAAAATAACAAAGCCCCCCAAAATAAAAAAAATCCCTACCCTATTCTACATTAAAAAAGTTCAAAGCTCTTTTATCTTACCAGCCCTTAAAAGAGCCTTTTGTGGGGCATGCCCCAAAGAAAACTGCTCTTTTGCCTGTAAAAGAAAAATACAACCCCCCCCAACATTAAAACCCACCACCCACATACCCCTAATCTAACCCAAACCCCCCTTAAAATAACCTAACACTAATCCCCTGAAGATCATCCTACCTTGAGTCGTCTTCACTCAGCCGAGCGAGCCACCGATGGAACTGAAGAGGAGATCCGAAGCAGCAGAAGTGATCCTCCAAGGGGCGCTGAAGATATCTTCCATCCGATGAAGTAATCCTCCAGTCGGCGCTGAAGAAGTCTTCCATCCGGGCGAAGTCATCTTCCAAGCGGCGCTGAAGAAGTCTTCTATCCGGGCGATGTCATCTTCCAAGCGGGGTCTTCAATCTTCATCCCGCCCACGCGGAATATCCTTCTTTCCCGACAGACTACCGACGAATGAAGGCTCCTTTAAGGGACGTCATCCAAGATGGCGTCCCTTCAATTCCGATTGGCTGATAGGATTCTATCAGCCAATCGGAATTAAGGTAGGAAAAATCTGATTGGCTGATTGAATCAGCCAATCAGATTGAGCTCGCATTCTATTGGCTGATCGGATCAGCCAATAGAATGCAAGCTCAATCTGATTGGCTGATTGGAATCATGGATGATATCCCTTAAAGGAGCCTTCATTCGTCGGTAGTCCGTCGGGAAAGAAGGATGTTCCGCGTCGGCGGGATGAAGATTGAAGATTGAAGACCCCGCTTGGAAGATGACATCGCCCGGATAGAAGACTTCTTCAGCGCCGACTGGAGGATCATTTCATCGGATGGAAAATTTCTTCAGCACCCCTTGGAGGATCACTTCTGCCGCTCCGGATCTCCTCTTCAGTTCCATCGGTGCTCGGATGAGTGAAGACGACTCAAGGTAGGATGATCTTCAGGGGATTAGTGTTAGGTTATTTTAAGGGGGGTTTGGGTTAGATTAGGGGTATGTGGGTGGTGGGCAGTGTTCCCTCTAAGGCCAGTTTTGTGTGCGACCCAGCAGTGAAACAGTTAATTAGGTAACCACACCCTGCAATTAGCAAACACTACACAATGCAGATGGCAAGGTATGGTTCTCTTGTTAACTGTTTCACTGCTGGGCTGCACACAAAACTGTCCTTAGAGGGAACACTGGTGGTGGGTTTTAATGTTGGGGGGGTTGTATTTTTCTTTTACAGGCAAAATAGCAGTTTTCTTTGGGGCATGCCCCACAAAAGGCCCTTTTAAGGGCTGGTAAGGTAAAAGAGCTTTGAACTTTTTTAATGTAGAATAGGGTAGGGATTTTTTTTTATTTTGGGGGGCTTTGTTATTTTATTAGGGGGCTTAGATTAGGTGTAATTAGCTTAAAATTGTTGTAATATTTTTTAAATGTTTGTAACCTATTTTTTTATTTTTTTGTAACTTAGCTTTTTTATTTTTTGTACTTTAGTTAGTTTATGTAATTGTATTTAATTGTAGTTATTTGTATTTAATTTATTTAATTTATTTAATGATAGTGTAGTGTTAGGTTTAATTGTAACTTAGGTTAGGATTTATTTTACAGGTAATTTTGTATTTATTTTAGCTAGGTAGTTATTAAATAGTTAATAACTATTTAATAACTATTCTAACTAGCTAAAATAAATACAAAGTTACCTGTAAAATAAATATAAATCCTGAAATAGCTACAATGTAATTATTAATTACATTGTAGCTATCTTAGGGTTTATTTTACAGGTAAGTATTTAGTTTTAAATAGGAATAATTTATTTAAGTATAGTGTAGTGTTAGGTGTAATTGTAACTTAGGTTAGTTTTTATTTTACAGGTAAATTTCTCTTTATTTTAGCTAGGTAGCTATTAAATAGTTATTAACTATTTAATAGCTATTGTACCTAGTTAAAATAAATTGAAAGTTGCCTATAAAATAAAAATAAATCCTAAGATAGCTACAATATAATTATTATTTATATTGTAGCTATATTAGGGTTTATTTTAAAGGTAAGTATTTAGTTTTAAATAGGATTAATTTAGTTAATAATAGAAATATTATTTAGATTTATTTAATTAATATTTAAGTTAGGGGGGTGTTAGGGTTAGTGTTAGACTTAGGTTTAGGGGTTAATACATTTATTACAGTGGCGGCGGTGTAGTGGGGGGCAGGATAGGGGTTAATAAATGTATTATAGGTGGCGACGGTGTAGGGGGGGCAGATTAGGGGTTAATAAATTTAATATATGTTGCGGCAGGGTCCGGGAGCGGCGGTTTAGGGGTTAAACTATTTATTTAGTTGCGGCGAGGTGCGGGATCAGCAGGATAGGGGTTAATAAGTTTATTATAGAGGGCGGCGGAATAGGGGGGCAGGATAGGGGTTACTAGGTATAATGTAGGTTGCGGCGGTGTCCGGGAGCGGCGGTTTAGGGGTTAATACATTTATAAGAGTTGCGGCGGGGTTTAGGAGCGGCGGTTTAGGGGTTAGTAACTTTATTGAGTTGCGGGGGGCTCTGGGGGCACCGGTATAGGGGGTAGAACAGTGTAGTTTAGTGTGGGTGCTTAGTGACAGGCTAGCAATAAAGCTGTAAAAAAGCCGAAGAGCAGCGAGATCGGATGAGTGATAACTCTTACAGTCCGCTGCTCATCGCCCCGTACTTGGTACACGGCTTTTTGACAGATTTATTGATAACTTATGCAAATTTTTTCAGGTCCGCGGCGGCGATGGTAGGCGAGCTTAGGCAGGCGTATTGGGCCGGCGAAGGCAGGAAAGTTGACACGTTGATAACTATCCCCCATAGTATTATTAACACTCTAATGCACTGCACATGAACAAGTTAAAATAGTATTTTCTATATGTCAGCCAAAATTATAAAGTCTTTTAAGGAAGTTAAAATATACAAAGATAGCCTTTTCATTTATGGTATGCTTTAATGTCATTGGCTTAAAAGTTGTATATAAGCTTTACATTTGTATGAGGCTATTGTTATCTTCTGCCTTCATATCTCAAGGTATGTATTAATCTTTTTGTGATTAATAAATGATTTATGTCAACTAATATTTTATAAATATGAGTATTAATTTAATCTGTTAGATAACCCGGATTGAATATTTGTCTATAGTTAGGGTTTGTCTAACCAAGGCATAATAAAGTCATATTAAAGAATAATTCTTACAGCATCTTTTTTTATCCTCTTTTGCGAGAATCATACATATATATCTCTTGCTAAACACTCATTTAGTGACAGCCCTAGACAGAGGTATATGACACACATGTCTTAACATATTCATGAAATCTAATAATTGTTAAATCATCTTGTGTCTATGCTCTAACATGTATTTTTTGTCTTGATATTAAAAACAGGTTCAGACTTGAAATCTATATCTATCCATAATTGGAAATTAATCCCATTATATTGTCTAATCAATAGTTGAATTACACATTAGCATTTAAAATTAGACAAAATAATGCATATCAATTTTTGATTTTTTTTTTTAATTTGATTGTATGAAGAACATAATTGAATGTAATATTTCATGTCTCTTCAAATAATATACCTAAATATCAACTATTAAATTTATCCCTTTGTCTGATTGTTCAGAATCTGAGTCCTCTCTAGCACAAAGTAGGCGTAATGTATCTAAAATAAACATATTGTAATATAGGACATGTATATATTCCTAATTCTTTGAACATTCTTCCTCCTATGATTCTTAAATAGCATGCATTGTGCAAACTAACCTGGATGTATGGTCTTTGAAAGACAATTCTCTTCAAAATATCAATTTATCTTCATTAGGTGTCCTATTCATCATTTTCAAAATAGAGGATTGTGAAATACCATCTAAAGAACAAATATTAAATGAAATCTGAAGTGTCAGTCTTGAATTCTTCACTTTGTGTTTAGTTGCAGCATAATTGCTGCACAAGTTCTAGTTGACGCTTTTTCAACTTGCAGCAATTTTGCGTGGCAAGTCTCTAGCAAGAGGTAATTTGTAATTTTGAGATAAGTTAGCAGCAAATATTTGTTAAGTCAACAGCAAAAACTCTGCAAGTCTCCTGCAAATGTTTGACAAGTCACCAGCAAGAGCTCTGCAAGTCTCCTGTAAATGGTTGACAAGTCAACAGCAAGAGCTCTACAAGTCTCCTGCAATTTTCTGACAAGTCAACAGCAAGAGCTCAGCAAGTCTCCTGCAATTTTCTGACAAGTCAACAGCAAGAGCTCAGCAAGTCTCCTGCAATTTTCTGACAAGTCAACAGCAAGAGCTCAGCAAGTCTCCTTCAATATGTTGACAAGTTGATAGCAAGGGCTCTGCAATTCTATTGCAAATCTCAGACAACTCAATAGTAAGAGTGCTGTAAGTCTGTGGCAAATCTCTGACATGTATGTCACAATTAAGTGCAGTGTCTGTCACAAGTGTCCGTGTAGATTATAATTACAAATTAATAATTTGTTAATATTAAAATGTTTTTTTCTTTAAAAGTTATGTAAGTTATTTGTATGAATTTAATTAATTTCAGAGTTGTAGCTATAAATTATCTTAGAGAATATACTATGTCAGGTAATATATTACTTGAAGTATTCTAATATTAGTGTTATAACACAAATATCATTATCTCAGTTACAGTAGGACATGCTTTAAGGCATTCTGCTTATACATCGATTGTCAGTTCTGCCCATGTTCAATATGTTTAATGCTTGCACCTCTATTTCAGTGGTTTTTGACAGCATTGTGTGTACTCTATATGTATAAGGCCTAGTTTTATTGTGCACATATTATATGAAAATGCAAACATCTCATTATGTTTTTATATGCATTTACAAATAAAGAAGTCTATGTTTCTTTGTTCAACTTACAGCGATTTTGGTGGGGGTCTGGAATCTAACCCGCTGTATAAATTGGGCCCTGCTTTAATATATTAAAACTTGGAAAATAATGTTTTTACATTTTTACTTTATTTATTTTTTTAATTGTTTCTGAATATTAGTTTTACAATTACCTTATCTATTTCTGTTATATAAAAACAATTATCATTGTATACAACTAACTGAAGTTGTGTGGAAATCACCAAGCTAGAATGTAAACTTTGACAATCATATATATATTTTCTTGATTTCATACATTTACAGAACTGAATTCATTTTTGCTTTTATGGTTAATGTGAGGGGTTAACCTCAATACAGTACTATATGAATATAAAAAATATAAATTAAAAAGGATTTTAAAAATCACTCAAAAACAGCATTAACTCTTACACAAGTAATTCAAACTTTTATTAGTTGCAAATTTTCCAGTGATTATAACATTTTAAACATGGCATTGTAAAAAAACAAAATAACGGCCTAAGTTACAAGACAAACAATAATTTTAACAGAACAAAAATATAAGATGATGTCCTCTGCTATGATGTTAAATTTGGCACCGGCCTGTAAAATAAAAAAATATATATACAGGGAGTGCAGAATTATTAGGCAAGTTGTATTTTTGAGGATTCATTTTATTATTGAACAACAACCATGTTCTCAATGAACCCAAAAAACTCATTAATATCAAAGCTGAATAGTTTTGGAAGTAGTTTTTAGTTTGTTTTTAGTTATAGCTATTTTAGGGGGATATCTGTGTGTGCAGGTGACTATTACTGTGCATAATTATTAGGCAACTTAACAAAAAACAAATATATACCCATTTCAATTATTTATTTTTACCAGTGAAACCAATATAACATCTCAACATTCACAAATATACATTTCTGACATTCAAAAACAAAACAAAAACAAATCAGTGACCAATATAGCCACCTTTCTTTGCAAGGACACTCAAAAGCCTGCCATCCATGGATTCTGTCAGTGTTTTGATCTGTTCACCATCAACATTGCGTGCAGCAGCAACCACAGCCTCCCAGACACTGTTCAGAGAGGTGTACTGTTTTCCCTCCTTGTAAATCTCACATTTGATGATGCACCACAGGTTCTCAATGGGGTTCAGATCAGGTGAACAAGGAGGCCATGTCATTAGATTTTCTTCTTTTATACCCTTTCTTGCCAGCCACGCTGTGGAGTACTTGGACGCGTGTGATGGAGCATTGTCCTGCATGAAAATCATGTTTTTTCTTGAAGGATGCAGACTTCTTCCTGTACCACTGCTTGAAGAAGGTGTCTTCCAAAAACTGGCAGTAGGACTGGGAGTTGAGCTTGACTCCATCCTCAACCCGAAAAGGCCCCACAAGCTCATCTTTGATGATACCAGCCCAAACCAGTACTCCACCTCCACCTTGCTGGCGTCTGAGTCGGACTGGAGCTCTCTGCCCTTTACCAATCCAGCCACGGGCCCATCCATCTGGCCCATCAAGACTCACTCTCATTTCATCAGTCCATAAAACCTTAGAAAAATCAGTCTTGAGATATTTCTTGGCCCAGTCTTGACGTTTCAGCTTGTGTGTCTTGTTCATTGGTGGTCGTCTTTCACCCTTTCTTACCTTGGCCATGTCTCTGAGTATTGCACACCGTGTGCTTTTGGGCACTCCAGTGATGTTGCAGCTCTGAAATATCGCCAAACTGGTGGCAAGTGGCATCTTGGCAGCTGCACGCTTGACTTTTCTCAGTTCATGGGCAGTTATTTTGCGCCTTGGTTTTTCCACAAGCTTCTTGCGACGCCCTGTTGACTATTTTGAATGAAACGCTTGATTGTTCGATGATCACGCTTCAGAAGCTTTGCAATTTTAAGAGTGCTGCATCCCTCTGCAAGATATCTCACTATTTTTGACTTTTCTGAGCCTGTCAAGTCCTTCTTTTGACCCATTTTGCCAAAGGAAAGGAAGTTGCCTAATAATTATGCACACCTGATATAGGGTGTTGATGTCATTAGCCCACACCCCTTCTCATTACAGAGATGCACATCACCTAATATGCTTAATTGGTAGTAGGCTTTCGAGCCTATACAGCTTGGAGTAAGACAACCTGCAAAAAGAGGATGATGTGGTCAAAATACTCATTTGCCTAATAATTCTGCACTCCCTCTATACAATAAATGTGAGCACCTTGTCTCAATTGTTTAGCCTAAAGCAGAACTATAATTTCTAGATCTAAAAAAGTGAATTTGACAGATGGTACAACACATAACAGTATGTCAACTTCAAGGTTGTGAAGAATACAATTTTTTTTTTTTTTTTATATATGGTCAGATTATTTTCTCACATTAATTCAATTTTCCACAGTCCTTATCATACATATATGGTGGTAGATTTATTAAATGCCGGGCAGACATGATTCGCTGTAGTGAATCATGTCCGCCTGACATCGCTACTCATACGCTGTCTGCATTTAACATTCCACAAGCATTTCTATTGAAATGCTTGTGCAATGCTGCCCCCTGAACATTCGCATTCAATCGGCCGCTAGTAGGGGGTGTCAATCATCCAGATCGGATCGGGATAATTGCAGTCCGCCACCTAAAAGAAGTTATAGAGCAGCAGAAGTTAAGGAGCAGCGGTCCTTCCCAAAGGGATCTGATATATAAGAGAACCATTTTCGAAGGGTGTGTTTTATTCACTTCCACAATGCCATAATACAGTGTGAAGTGTTTGCTTATTTAAAGAAACATATAGGGCGATAAATTATTGCCCGTTTTCGGGAAAGCGAAAAATTAAACAGCCATTACAAGTGGCTAGCAATTAGCACTCAGTAAATTAAGCGGAGATCCGATTTCTGGTTAATTTTCTAAAAGTCTAAGGCCTAGATTTAGAGTTCGGCGGTAGCCGTCAAAACCAGCGTTAGAGGCTCCTAACGCTGGTTTTGGCCGCCCGCTGGTATTTGGAGTCAGTGATTAAAGGGTCTAACGCTCACTTTACAGCCGCGACTTTTCCATACCGCAGATCCCCCTACGCCATTTGCGTAGCCTATCTTTTCAATGGGATCTTTCTAACGCTGGTATTTAGAGTCGTTTCTGCAGTGAGCGTTAGAGCTCTAACGACAAGATTCCAGCCGCCTGAAAAAAGCAGGAGTTAAGAGCTTTCTGGCTAACGCCGGTTCATAAAGCTCTTAACTACTGTACCCTAAACTACACTAACACCCATAAACTACCTATGTACCCCTAAACCGAGGTCCCCCCACATCGCCGCCACTCGATTAAAATTTTTAACCCCTAATCTGCCGACCGCCACCTACGTTATACTTATGTACCCCTAATCTGCTGCCCCTAACACCGCCGACCCCTATATTATATTTATTAACCCCTAACTTGCCCCACACAACGTCGCCGCAAGCTACTTAAAATAACTAACCCCTAATCTTCCGACCGCAAATCGCCGCCACCTACGTTATCCCTATGTACCCCTAATCTGCTGCCCCTAACATCGCCGACCCCTATGTTATATTTATTAACCCCTAATCTGCCCCCCACAACGTCGCCGACACCTGCCTACACTTATTAACCCCTAATCTGCCGAGCGGACCTGAGCGCTACTATAATAAAGTTATTAACCCCTAATCCGCCTCACTAACCCTATCATAAATAGTATTAACCCCTAATCTGCCCTCCCTAACATCGCCGACACCTACCTTCAATTATTAACCCCTAATCTGCCGACCGGAGCTCACCGCTATTCTAATAAATGTATTAACCCCTAAAGCTAAGTCTAACCCTAACACTAACACCCCCCTAAGTTAAATATAATTTTTATCTAACGAAATAAATTAACTCTTATTAAATAAATGATTCCTATTTAAAGCTAAATACTTACCTGTAAAATAAATCCTAATATAGCTACAATATAAATTACATTTATATTATAGCTATTTTAGGATTAATATTTATTTTACAGGTAACTTTGTATTTATTTTAACCAGGTACAATAGCTATTAAATAGTTAAGAACTATTTAATAGTTACCTAGTTAAAATAATTACAAATTTACCTGTAAAATAAATCCTAACCTAAGATATAATTAAACCTAACACTACCCTATCAATAAAATAATTAAATAAACTACCTACAATTACCTACAATTAACCTAACACTACACTATCAATAAATTAATTAAACACAATTGCTACAAATAAATACAATTAAATAAACTATCTAAAGTACAAAAAATAAAAAAGAACTAAGTTACAGAAAATAAAAAAATATTTACAAACATAAGAAAAATATTACAACAATTTTAAACTAATTACACCTACTCTAAGCCCCCTAATAAAATAACAAAGACCCCCAAAATAAAAAATTCCCTACCCTATTCTAAATTTAAAAAGTTACAAGCTCTTTTACCTTACCAGCCCTGAACAGGGCCCTTTGCGGGGCATGCCCCAAGAAGTTCAGCTCTTTTGCCTGTAAAAGAAAACATACAATACCCCCCCCCCAACATTACAACCCACCACCCACATACCCCTAATCTAACCCAAACCCCCCTTAAATAAACCTAACACTAAGCCCCTGATGATCTTCCTACCTTGTCTTCACCATGCCAGGTTCACCGATCCGTCCTGGCTCCAAGATCTTCATCCAACCCAAGCGGGGGTTGGCGATCCATAATCCGGTGCTCCAAAGTCTTCCTCCTATCTGGCAAGAAGAGGACATCCGGACCGGCAAACATCTTCTCCAAGCGGCATCTTCTATGTTCTTCCATCCGATGACGACCGGCTCCATCTTGAAGACCTCCAGCGCGGATCCATCCTCTTCTTCCGACGACTAGACGACGAATGACGGTTCCTTTAAGGGACGTCATCCAAGATGGCGTCCCTCGAATTCCGATTGGCTGATAGGATTCTATCAGCCAATCGGAATTAAGGTAGGAATTTTCTGATTGGCTGATGGAATCAGCCAATCAGAATCAAGTTCAATCCGATTGGCTGATCCAATCAGCCAATCAGATTGAGCTCGCATTCTATTGGCTGTTCCGATCAGCCAATACAATGCGAGCTCAATCTGATTGGCTGATTGGATCAGCCAATCGGATTGAACTTGATTCTGATTGGCTGATTCCATCAGCCAATCAGAAAATTCCTACCTTAATTCCGATTGGCTGATAGAATCCTATCAGCCAATCGGAATTCGAGGGACGCCATCTTGGATGACGTCCCTTAAAGGAACCGTCATTCATCGTCTAGTCGTCGGAAGAAGAGGATGGATCCGCGCTGGAGGTCTTCAAGATGGAGCCGGTCGTCATCGGATGGAAGAACATAGAAGATGCCGCTTGGAGAAGATGTTTGCCGGTCCGGATGTCCTCTTCTTGCCGGATAGGAGGAAGACTTTGGAGCACCGGATTATGGATCGCCAACCCCCGCTTGGGTTGGATGAAGATCTTGGAGCCAGGACGGATCGGTGAACCTGGCATGGTGAAGACAAGGTAGGAAGATCATCAGGGGCTTAGTGTTAGGTTTATTTAAGGGGGGTTTGGGTTAGATTAGGGGTATGTGGGTGGTGGGTTGTAATGTTGGGGGGGGGGTATTGTATGTTTTTTTTTACAGGCAAAAGAGCTGAAATTCTTGGGGCATGCCCCGCAAAGGGCCCTGTTCAGGGCTGGTAAGGTAAAAGAGCTTGTAATTTTTGTATTTTAGAATAGGGTAGGGAATTTTTTATTTTGGGGGTCTTTGTTATTTTATTAGGGGGCTTAGAGTAGGTGTAATTAGTTTAAAATTGTAATATTTTTCTTATGTTTGTAAATATTTTTTTATTTTCTGTAACTTAGTTCTTTTTTATTTTTTGCACTTTAGATAGTTTATTTAATTGTATTTATTTGTAGCAATTGTGTTTAATTAATTTATTGATAGTGTAGTGTTAGGTTAATTGTAGGTAATTGTAGGTAGTTTATTTAATTATTTTATTGATAGGGTAGTGTTAGGTTAATTGTAGGTAATTGTAGGTAGTTTATTTAATTATTTTATTGATAGGGTAGTGTTAGGTTTAATTATAACTTAGGTTAGGATTTATTTTACAGGTAAATTTGTAATTATTTTAACTAGGTAACTATTAAATAGTTCTTAACTATTTAATAGCTATTGTACCTGGTTAAAATAATTACAAAGTTACCTGTAAAATAAATATTAATCCTAAAATAGCTATAATATAAATGTAATTTATATTGTAGCTATATTAGGATTTATTTTACAGGTAAGTATTTAGCTTTAAATAGGAATCATTTATTTAATAAGAGTTAATTTATTTCGTTAGATAAAAATTATATTTAACTTAGGGGGGTGTTAGTGTTAGGGTTAGACTTAGCTTTAGGGGTTAATACATTTATTAGAATAGCGGTGAGCTCCGGTCGGCAGATTAGGGGTTAATAAGTGTAGGTAGGTGTCGGCGACGTTGTGGGGGGCAGATTAGGGGTTAATAAATATAACATAGGGGTCGGCGATGTTAGGGCAGCAGATTAGGGGTACATAGGGATAACGTAGGTTGCGGCGGTTTACGGAGCGGCAGATTAGGGGTTAAAAGTGTAATGCAGGGGTCAGCGATAGCGGGGGCGGCAGATTAGAGGTTAATAAGTGTAAGGTTAGGGGTGTTTAGACTCGGGGTACATGTGAGAGTGTTAGGTGCAGACGCAGGAAGTGTTTCCCCATAGGAAACAATGGGGCTGCGTTAGGAGCTGAACGCTGCTTTTTTGCAGGTGTTAGGTTTTTTTTCAGCTCAAACAGCCCCATTGTTTCCTATGGGAGAATCGTGCACGAGCACGTTTTTGAGGCCGGCCGCGTCCGTAAGCAACTCTGGTATCGAGAGTTGTATTTGCGGTAAAAATGCTCTACGCTCCTTTTTTGGAGCCTAACGCAGCATTTGTTTGAACTCTCGATACCAGAGTTAATTTTATGGTGCGGCCAGAAAAAAACCCGCGGAGCGTTAACAGCCCTTTTACCGCCAAACTCCAAATCTAGCCGTAGGATTTTTATAAAATAAAAAATAACTGCACTAGGCAGTTTTAGGGCTTTAAAGTTGGTGGGAGCGTAGTATTCGAAAAAAAAGGCACTGAAAAGTGCCTTTACATTGCGGGCTATGGGAACTGTGTGCTCTCATAGACAGCAATGTAAATATATATATATATATATATATATATATATATATATATATATATATATATATATATACGATCCAAGTTAAGGAAAGCACAATCTTACATAATCCAGCTGCCAAGATGCACTACCAACCATAGTACAAAGATTCTCCACCAAAGTAGGCACTCACTGGTCTTGTTTAGAACGTATATATTTATTCAATCCATTAAAAAGGTTACATAACGTTTCGGTACATTCCTGTACCTTTATCAAATGTGACCGCAATTTCAAAAACAAGAAATTATTAAAACCTATGGGTACACATACACATACAAACGCACACACATTGTATATGCTTATAATATATACAAATTAATGTGTTAATATAAATATGTGTATATAAGCATATACATATATATATATTTAAAAATGCTGCCTATCGCTGTGCTATTTATCCCCGTCGTTGAGCGAGGTTCTGATATGAGAATATCAAAACGACGCTCCCATAGGAGCCTATGGAAGCGCGGTCTTGTGAGCGCAATGCTGCCTAACAATGGGTACGTCTTCAATCAACTTGTAATACCAGCGTACGATAATATTGTGCGCTGGTATTACCAAGTGGAGGGCTAATTTAGTGATCCACTTGTAATCTAGCCTTAATTGTTTAACCATTAGTTGCATGTTACTGAAGAACTGAAAATAACAAATGGAGCTGTCATGTTGGAGATTAAATATGGGTGGTACCACTTATTGTTGTTATTACAGGGATGGTTCTTTTTTGACAGGATTTCTTATTCATTAAAATTTGAATTGACATTACTTGATAATGCCATAAAATCCAACCATCCACCTGGATCAATTATGTCACAAAGAAGCACCCCTGTTTAGATGGAACATTCTTGTCAAAAGGTCAGCTCTATACAAGCACAGAGATACTGTAACTCCAACATGGCTGCTCTTATGCTCTCCAGTGCTGTAGCAAAAAGCATCTACAAATCAAACAATACGTTTTTATGTAAAAAGACAAACATATCACACAGCACGATGAACATTCGGGAAGTGAAAAAAAAAACACTCTTCTGCTGTATAATATCCATAAAAACCTGTTGTATAAACAGAAATAAAATAATTTGAAAATACATGACTCAGGTAAATTAAACAAGAACAATACTACCCACCTAGGACAACAAACAACTCTTGTGTGTGCTTGGTTAAGCCAATCTCCAATGATTTTTTCATTTTATGGTGGGTGATATCTTTAGAGACCTTTTGATAAGTTTCTGTAACGGAAACTTATCGGAAAAAAAACAAAACATTAATTAAATGAGTATAAGTTAGATATGAAGTACAGTATATTCAGAAATAAGTGTGTCCCCTGTTAAAGTGACACAATACACTTTGAGAATATAATGGCAATTGCTTAATTATACTATATATATATATATATATATATATACACACATATACTGTATTTATTTTATGTTAAATTGTTTATGCAAACACTTTTCAGTGGCTAAACTTCACCTACAATTGTCCTTATTTGGAGGAGCTAAACCCGACATACGTCATGTGATAATCACTCTAGTCACTTTCAGAAACCATTTTTTGTATGTTCTCACAAATCCACTGCTAAAGCCAATTAAAGAGATGTAGATTTCTGGTCATGTGACATCTGAACCCTGTATTACCAATTATCATCATAGTAAAAACCCATAATATTCATAGTTAAAAGTTAATTAAAATAAAAAGATGCATAGTTTAGGTGAGGAAAATTAAACATTTCTTGCCAGATTACGAGTGAAGCGCAAATTAAAGCTTCTGCTCAAGTGTTTATTGCACTAGAAGTAAGCTTTTTGAGCTTGTCGGGTTGCGCTCAAATTACGAGTTGAAAATAAACGGTTTTCGCTATCACGCTAACCTAACAAGCGAAAAACGCAGTGTCACTGATACCAGACAGCCAAGGCTACCCCCACCCCCCTACTGCCTGGCTGACTCCTTTTTTCATCAGATTTGGCCATTTCATGACTTACAGGATCTCACTGACTCTTGTTATATGTTGTATCTGGTAAGAGAAGAGCTGATCTGTGACCGGGAAAACTCTTCTAGGCTGGCCGTGCTCCTGGAACTGAATATTGCATTAATATGCTTTTACATCTATTCATCTACTTAACTGCAAAGGGCTCCAATGCACAAATATATGTCTATACATATGTATTTATGTGTGTGTATATGTAAATACATATATACACACAATAATATGTGTGTGTATATATATATATATATATATATATATATATATACATACACATACAAACACACACACATCTTTAGACATGTAAATGTATGTTTGTCTATGTTAAAGGGACATGGAACCAACATTTTTCTTTTTCTTCTTTTTCCTTATTCAAATGCAACAACTTTCCAATTTACTTATTTTTCCAATTTGCTTCATTCTCTTTGTATCCTTTTGTGAAGGAGCAGCTATGCACTTCTGGGAGCATTCTAAAGACATCTTCTGAACCACCGAAAAGAGGCATTTTTGTGCAGCCACCAATCAGCAACTAGCTCCCTGTAATGCATTGCTGCTCCTGAGCCTACCTATATATGATTTTCAACAAAGGATACCAAGAGATTGAAGCAATTTAGATAATAGAAGCAAATTGGAAAGTTTTTTTGGGTTTCATGCCCCTTTAAAACTCTTTGCAGCCTTTTTTTTCCTAAAACCTGAGATCTCATATTTTTGAGCCTTTATAGCTTTTGGGTGCAATATTTTTTGAATAATTTGTATTTGAAAGTGTTATTTTAAATGTAAGTGGTAATTGGTGGCTGCACATAGATGCCTCAAGTGATTGGCTCACCCATGTGCATTGCTATTTCTTCAACAAAGGATATCTAAAGAATGAAGCAAACTAGATAATAGAAGTAAATTGGGATGTTGTTTCAAATTGTATTCTCTCTCTGAATCATGAAAGAAACATTTTGGGTTTAGTGTCCCTTTAAGACCGCTGCTCCTTAACTAGTGCGGCAAACAGTAATCAACCTGATCGGATATGATCGGTTTGATTGACATCTCCTGCTAGTGAATGAATCTGCAGAGGGCGGTAGCGTATGCTGTCGTCATTCAGCGATGTTGGGAGGACATGATTTGCTACAGTGGATCATGTCCGTCCCACTTGATTAATCGTCCCCAAAGGCTCAACAAACTCTATAACTTAAAAGGAATAGTCTAGTCAAAATTAAATGTACATAATTCAAATAGAGCAGCAATTTTAAGCAACTTTCTAATTACTTCTATTATCAATTTTTCTTCATTCTCTTGGTATCTTTATTTGAAAAAGCAGGAATGTAAGCATAGCAGCCGGTTCATTTTTGGTTCAGTACCTGGGTAGCACTTTCTGATTGGTGTCTAAATGTAGCCACCAATCAGCAAGCTCTACCCAGGTTCTGAACCAAAAATGGTCCGGCTAATAAACTTACATTGAAATAAAGATAATAAGAGAAGGAAGAAAAATTAATAGGAGTAAATTAGAAAGTTACTTAAAATTGCTGCTCTATCTGAATCATGAAAGTTTAATTTTGATTAGATTATTCCTTTAACCTCTTAAGGACATATGACGGAATTTATCCGTCATAAAACAATTGAGCAAACTGAAAGCTGTGTCCTTAAAGGGTTAAGTATACAATAAAAAAAAGATTCTCTAAACATATCATGTGGAGCTATAAAGCTCTTATATATAAAAAAGAAAAAAATTATGGCCGATCTAAAAAAGCCCTGAAAGATTAATTGTATGCAAATCTTAAACCATGTAAATGCCTATACAGGCATTCTGGATATGGGGAATTTCTGGATTTTGATATTCTGTAAAGAATCATTTTAATGTTGGGTACCTGTACACAAATGGTTTATGGTTAATGTGTCTTTACAATAGAATAGTAAATAATAAGAATAAAGCATGGAATACAAATGTAATGAGAAATATGCCTTCAGAGACAGACTGACTAAATCTGTTAAATTCCCAATACAATTCCAATGTTAATAAGAACTAGAGTGAACAAATGTCTGATGATGCTCAATTGGCATTCAGAAAAGTATCTGGTCTCAATTCATTAAAGTTGTTTTTCCCCTCACACGAAAAATAAAAACATCATTTATGCTTACCTGATAAATGTATTTATTTCATGGTGGTTAGAGTCCATGATCCATTACTCATGGGAATTAATCTTCTCTACCCCTAGGAGGATGCAAAGATTCCCATAACTCTATAAAAACCCTCCCATCTTACCTAGTAAAAATTTAGAACACAAATGTTTAATGTAGAAAAATTGATTACCAGACAGGCTCAGAGAATGAAATAAATAGCCAATGCTTGCCAACTCAACAGCAGTTATTAAAAATAGTCAGACTCTCACAAAATGTGAGAGTTAAGGCCTGTAACATAATTCAATTTTACATTACCTCCAAGATATGTGATGGATTAATACAGTGGCGTAGCGTGGCTTGTCAGCGCCCAGGGCAAGGCAAGAATTGAGCCCCCCTAACCCATTAGAACTGACTGAGTCTCTTCCACCAGTACAGTAGGGATTGGCAAATTTGCTTTGAATCTAGGAGCCAGCTCAACAACTTAGGAGACAGGTTTTTGTTTTAAAACAAACAAAGCTTTATTTTTAACAACAAAACTATATACGATATATAGAACTGTAAACTCTACATTCATCCTTAAAAATTAGGACTCAATATGGTTGCAGGCAGCCATTACTTTATTATATACATTAAGTAAGTACATTATAGAACTTAGCAATTAAATTTTTTTGGTTCAATATTTAAACATGGGATTTTTTTTTTAAAATACATCTATCTAAGCCAGCATGCCAGAGTGTGAGAGTGATCTATGCTGCTTTAAAGTGAAAGCCAGTTATTTTATTTCAAATTCATTTTTAACCTGGTGAAAACATACAAAATGTAGACCGGCTTTCACTTTAAAGCAGCATAGATCACTCTCACACTCTGGCATGCTGGCTGGCTCAGACTCTGGGTCCTTTGGAAGTTGGAACTTGGCTGGTTTGCTCAGAGTGACTCTGGGTCCTTTGGAACTTGGCTGGCTGGCCCTGGGACGTCACCTGGGTAACGGTAGAGGCTAAGCTCCATTTTGCTCGCATTGCTATTTCCAATCCCCATTCCCCAGGGCCCAGGCAAAAACAGCAACAGGGGCTATAATAATTTAATTATAATTCTGGCTGGCAGTGGCACTGGTGGTCTGGTCCTGATACGGACCCGGTGATGAGTTTGGTAATTTCGGTTGACACTACTTACCTTATTGTTGCAGGCGCAGCGTGCTAGTCAGTCTGACTCCACTTTGGCTCTGCTGCTCTAACTTCTTCCTCTCTCCTGACATGCGCGCTGGGAGTGAAACGTGCTAACTATTGACGTAAACGCTAGTCTAGCAGCAGGTAACGGTTGGATAAGATTACACTCATAAAGTATAATAATTAAATCATTACACAGCACGTCTTGATAGTTCACTTGAGAGACAGAACGGCTGGGCGCAGGCGCCTGTCAGATTTTTTAGCCTCCCTGTAGCACCGCTGGGGGTGGGACTGTGACTGTCTACTGTCTTGAGATGGTGGGGACTGGGGAGGCTGTGAGCCGAGCGTTTTGTGCCCCTCAGAATTATATGCCCGGGGCAACCACCCCTGTGGCCCCCCCATGCTACGCCACTGGATTAATACGAAGAAGAAAAAGGATGCTTAAATCAAATGTTAATAATGTTAAAATAAAATAGTTAAGTTAAAAGATAAATGACTTACGTTTCACTGCAAATTGCAATTGCCACAGCTTGCATAAAATGTGTGTCACCTTTCCAAATCTGTAAATAAGGACACATGAGAAATTTTGCACCGAATTACACAAGCAAGGGTTACATTATTAACCCTTCAACATCAGCAGGATAAAGTTGCAATAAACTACAATAATAAATTACAGCAAGAACATAAAAATATTATACCTTACTTTTTAATGCCAATTGCAATTGCCACAGCTTGCACAACAGTAAATAAAATGTGCGTCACCTCTCCAAATCTGAAAATAAGGAATGAGAAATTT
Organism: Bombina bombina; assembly: GCF_027579735.1. Classification (NCBI taxonomy): domain Eukaryota; kingdom Metazoa; phylum Chordata; class Amphibia; order Anura; family Bombinatoridae; genus Bombina; species Bombina bombina. The sequence goes on from NC_069504.1 coordinate 960,682,843, forward strand.
TGGGATGAAAAGTAAAAAAAAATGTCAAAAATCAAGAGTGATAATTAAATGTTAAAATGTTTGGGGGGTTTCATGAAAAAACAAGTTACGGCAGGAAGTGCATATACACATCCATGGGCATAGGAACAGAGAAAGTTTATTTTTCAACACAGGAACAACAATATTTTAAGAAACAAACAAAAATACATATTAAAATACCCTATTTAAACTGCAAACTCCAAAAATATAATTTGTATGTTCCTTTAACTCATATTCTATGCAATACCCTCTAAAAAATAGCTTTTAGACCAGAGATAAATCTGATCTGAGGTCAGATGTGATTAAAGGGCTCAGAAATAGCTTACAGGCCCATTTAGATCTGATCTAAATTAAAAAACAAACAAAAAAAAAAAAAACAAACAGCAAAAATAAGACTTTTAGGTCATAGGTTTAATTTCCTTTATTTAGTAGATTTTGTTGGTTTAAAATCAAATTTTCTTGCTGCAAGTGTTTCAAATATAATTTAGAGACTTTGGGCCAGATTACAAGTGGAGCGCTAATTAACACTCTAGCGTTAATTTTGCTAGAAGTAAGCTTTTTGCGCTCTTTGGGTTGCGCTCATATTACTTGTTGAAATTATTGTTTAATTTGAGCACTAACCCAACGAGCGCAAAAAGCAGAAGTTAAAATATTGCGTGTGCGTTCACTTATTCCCCCATAGAAAACAATGGGGAAAAGGGGGGAAGAAAACCCAAAAACTTAACAACCAACTCTTGTGTGTGTGTATATATATATATATATATATATATATATGTATATATATAAATATAATTATATATAGGTGTATGTATGTATGTATGTATATATATATATATATATATCTGTGTGTGTGTGTACATATGTATTTGTGTTTATATGTTTATATGTCTGCAAATACATATATACACATTAATACATACAGTATGTTTACACACATATATATATATATATACACATACATCTTTAGACATGTATATGTATCTATCTCAATAAAGCCCTTTGCAGCCTTTTTTTTTTTTTTTTTTTTAAGACCTCCTGTCTTTAAAACCTTATAACTTTTGTGTGCAATATTTTTTTATTTTTATTAGGGTTTTTTTATTTTTATTAGTGTTATTATGAGTGTAACTGTAATTTGTAATGTAGTTTTCATGTGTTTTATGCAACTTTTTAGTTTTGCAAAAGTGTTAACCAGAGTTCTGAAGTCATGGTAATCGCTTGCGTAAATTGCGATTGCGCTCAAGCTTACTTTCAACTCATAATACGAGCGGTAAGCACGATGATAGCATAAAAACCCCCGCGATAAACCCTTATCACTTGTGCAAACATTTGCGCTCCACTTGTAATCTGGCAAGTTGATTTGTATCACAGTGGAAACTTTTTAAAAAGTAAATGAAAACACTTGCAGCAAGAAAATGAGATTAAAATCATTCTGTAAGCAGCTCTCTGCACAGACACTATTTCAAGTGAGGTGTTTTACTATCATATAAAACAGTGATGATTTTCTATAAGCATTTTTTTGTTTATGTCTGTATTAAAAATATGTGTTTGCAAACAGAAATGTAAATATGCAGATTTTACTTTTAGCTGGATTATAACCTTAACATTTAAAGGGACATGAAACCCAATTTTTTTCTAATTTACTTCAGTTATCTATTTTGCTTCATTCTCTTGATATCCTTTGCTGAAAAGCATATCTAGATAGGCTCAGAAGCTGCTGATTGGTAGCTGCACATAGATGCCTTGTGTGATTGGCTCTCCTATGTGCATTGCTATTTCTTAAACAAAAGATATCTAAAACATGAAGCAAATTAGATAACAGAAGTAAATTGGAATGATGTTTAAAATTGTATTCTCTACTTGAATCATGAAACACATTTTTGGGTTTACTGTTCCTTTAAGCTTGGCTAAGCACTTGTGTAGCTGCTGTAATGGATAACAATGTAAGTAGACATAACTGAAATATTCACAAGTAGGAAAGTATGAGATAAAGACATTCCCCAGTAAATCTGAGTTTTACTGCAGCATGAAAATGCACATGGTGAGACTGATGTTTTATCCCCTAAACAAAGAATTAACATGTCACAAGCAGCACTATAACTTGCTTTGTCTTTTATCTTTTATCTAATGGCTTATTCTTACCTGATTTCAAATGTCTACAAACTTACACTGCAAGTAGACAGCACAGCACACAATGGGCTAGATTTATTATAGCTGAGGCGTACAGGGGCACGTATACACGCCCCTGTACGCCTTAGCTCGCCTGTGGCGGGGCGAAATTACCCGCAGGTATTTGGCATTGCACACAAGGAGATTGAATTTCGCCAGTTTAGAGGTGGCGAATAGCTTAGGGAAGCAGCGGTCTGGTGAGCGCTGCTTGATAAATACCGGCGAGCAAGTTCTTGAGAGAACTTGCTGCTGTAGGGGCTTAATAAATCTAGCCCAATGTCTGCAATAACAATCACAGAAAGCTTTCTCTATGGTGAGCTGTGAAACTGGTAAGGACAAGACAGTGCAATCAAATGCCACAGCGCCCTCTGTGGTGGTATGACCACATTGCACACAATGGGCTAGATTACAAGTGGAGCGCTAATTTATCACACGCTGATAAATAATCAGCCATTACAAGTAGCTGGTGGTAGCAATTAGCACTTATAAAATTAACCAGAGATCAGATTTCTGGTTAATTTTATATAAACGTGCCCCAAATGCCCCCAAAATACAGTGGTGTGTGTTTTATTAAAAAATAAAAATTGTAGCATTTTTATTTTTTTTATAAAATAACTGCAGCAGGCAGTTTTTTGGGGGCTAAAGTTGGAAGGTAAGGGATGTTAGAAAAAAAAATGGCACTAATAAGTGCCTTTACATTGCAGTCTATGTGAACAGTGTGTTCCCAGTAAATATATATGTATATTCTTATATACATATATATTTATTTGTTAATATATGTGTATACACATATTAACACAGATATATATATATATATATATATATATATATATATATATATATATATATATATATATATATATATATATATGTGTATATACATATATATATAAACATATACATATATATTTACAATTTGCGGCCATCGCTGCGCTATTTCTTATGCCGTGTCTCAAAGCATGAGAATGAGGGACCCATAGGAGCAATACACATGCATTAGCAAAGAGTCACTGCCCATGCAATGTATGCCATCACCAGCTCGCTGAGCAGATAAACTGTTTAAAATTAGTATTTATGTTGTAAACTTAAAGGGACAGTAAAGTAAAATTAAAATTTGTATGATTCAGATAGTTGATGCTATTTTAAACAACTTTCAAATTTACTTTTGCTTCATTCTGTCAGTATCCTTTGCTGAAAAGCATACAGAGATAGTCTCATGAGCAGCAATGCACTACTGGGAGCTAGTTGTTGATTGGTGCCAGCACATATACCTCTTGTCTTTGGTTCACCCAATGTGTTCATCTAGCTCCTAGTGCACTACTGCTCCTGAGTATAGGTTTGCCATTCAACAAAGGATTCCAAGAAAAAGAAGCAAATTTTATATTTGAAGTAAATTGGAAAGTTGTTAAAAACTGTATGCTAAATCTGAATCATAAAAAAGGTTTCATATCTCTTTATGTATGTTTCACATGAACACTGTTTATGTTGTGTACTTAAAGGGACATGAAGCCCAATTTTTTTTTCTCATAATTTAGATAAGATGACATTTTAAACAACAATCTAATTTACTTATATTATATATTTTGCTTCATTCTCTTGCTATCTTTTGTTGAAGAGGTAGCAATACACTACTGGGAGAGCCAATGACAACTGGCATATATGTGCAGCCACCAATCAGCAGCTCCCGAGTCTACCTAGGTGTCATTTATAACAAAGGAAACCAAGAGAACAAAACACAATAGCTAATAGAAGTAAATTGGAAAGTTGTTTAAAATCACATGCTCTGAATCATGAAGAAAAACATTTTGGATTCATGGCCCTTTAATTATGCTTCACATGCATGTTTACAAAAGCTATCAAAGGGACAGTAAACAATGATAATTTCAAGTAATAGGTTCCCCTTTATTTAGTAGCTTTCATTATTTTTGATCTTGCTTGCTGCATGTTTTCACTTCTTCTTTTTCACTTCTTGAAAAGCTTCTCTTATGATGCCAATTATAATTTTTAACCCTCACACTTGCCACCCCCCTCCCTCGGAACCCCCCCCCCGCCCCCGAAAAAAAAGAGGGATGAAAAAAAATACTGCTAATATACAATTTGAGAGGACAGTTCTACAGCTCTACTCTTAGAGTAGAGCTGTCCTCTCAATTTGTATATTGGCAGTATTTTTTTTCATCCCTCTCTAACTACACACCAACACTTACAGAACACCGGCCGCCTGCTATATTTTCTACCCTGTTCATTGGTTATTTAACACATGGCCACATCAGTGTGTCTCTCTTTTTTATGCAGTGTGTGCTGATTTTTTTTGACAGACCTGGGTTACTGCTGACATGGACTGGTTGATAGTACTCCGTCCCTTAAAACCTGGCTTCACCATTTTATCTGAGGGTTCCGATCACGCTAGAGCACTATGGGTAAAACATTGTACTGGAGCGCACACATGTTTGAAACTGTAACGCATAGCGGCCATATTTGAACTGGGGCGCTTTACACAGCTCATAAGGATTGTTTGCCCATAATAAATATGGCAGGGTACTTTTATCTGGTTTCCGGGATATTCTATGTCATTTGCGGGTGTCAGAGAGCCGCTATTTAAATGCGGGAGACTCCCGGACCTTCCGGGAGAGTTGGGATGTCTACAATCTTATTAAAAATATATATTTCAATAATGAATCCTTACCTTTTTTATTCATAAGCACAAGCGTAGCACTAATGAATGATATTTTTTTTCATGATTTAATTAGATGGGGTGGGAAGTGGGCAGAGATTGAAGTCACATGAGATAAAATATAATGTGCAATATCTCAGAAACAAAACCGGCACTGACGTTCATTTTTGCAGCACAAATCAGCACTAACAAATGGTATATTTGTATTCATAATATAATTACATAGGGTGCCAACTTCACACAGCTCTGCCGGAGTCAGAAAGAAAAAAAAAAAAGGGAAAATTATTACCATGCATTAATACACCATTCACATAATGTACAGTATTACATTGTGAGCAAGACATATGAAAGCGTGACAAGATGAACATTAATAATTTCCTGACCTGATCATGCACCTTATTAGATTACAACATAGACCCTAGTAACAATATTGGGAATCATTTGTGTTATTATTTGTAATACATTACATGCAAGAGAGAACTTCGGTGGCAGATGTGGGTATTATGCCCTGTCTTTGTGAAAAAGTAGGAAAAAAGTACACAAAGTGCAGAAGCAGGCAGAAGTTGTGTATGAATATTTCAGCACACAAAACCCTACACGCCTATTGGAGTTGGAGACCGAGGCTCTCATTATACAGTTACATCGTGCACACATAGTTTATTTGTGCGCACAATGTAACTGCATTGTTTGTGACACTCATTTTGTACTCACACCTTACTTATTGTCCCATGTGCACTAAATAGTTAAATAGTGGACATCCTTTAATATGTCATGCTCACGATGTAATAAATCATGAGCACAATGTATTAAAATGCTAAATTTTCCATTTTTTTTCTTCTTCCTGACACCAGGGGGCTGTGTTCATAAATCATAATATATTTCCATCTTAAGGTTAAGAAAATGCTAAAGTAGGCATCAGATTTCCAATTGCCTATAGATATATGGTACATTAATATTAAATTTAAAGGGACAGTAAACCTTATCGCTGTTTTACAGACCCGCTCTCTGTACTCTGCTGAGCGGGTCTGTTGTTTTTACTGAGCGCGTCGGGCCAGCTGTATAGTCACATTAGACACAATGCAGCTCGCTCCTGCTCTGTCTGACAGCGGGAGCGAGCTGCATTGTGTCTAATGGCGCGGTCGGGCCGGGCTGTGACTATACAGCTGGCCCGATGCGCTCAATAAAAACAACAGACCAGCTCAGCAGAGCCCAGAGAGCGGGTCTGTAAAACGGCAATATTTTTTAAAAATAAAAAGGCAATATTATGATTTAAAATGTTTGGCTAATGTAATGTTATATAATTCTGCACTATGTGCAGAATTATATAACATTTTTTTTAAGGTTTACTGTCCCTTTAACACTGATAATGGGGCCTACATAAATCTGCTTATAAAAGAGGACAGAAAAGATTTTAAGTGATGGTAAACTTCAATGATCTTCTCAATATTATTGGAAAAAACAGTTAAAAATTAACTTCACTTCGTCTTGTCTCCCTATATTCAGCTTACTCTCAGCAATTGTGCACTTTTGTTTCATGACGTATCTTCCTTTGTCCAATTGATATTCCGGCCGATAGGTGCCCAGTTCCGAATTCAATACGCCCCCTTGATGCTATACGCTTGTGCTTCCTTTTGTGCCTGTTCCGTGCACATTCATGGAAAATGCATGCACTGTCAGAGCACAGGAAATCATACATCATACACTTTATAGACTGAAGCTCGTTAAGTCAAGGGGGATCATGATCGAATCCACTAAGTACCGCAACACAGCTGTCTGCTCCAGCTGTAAATAATGAATCTCGTGATGGTTTACATCTGAGCAGAAAGTGGAGAATGGCGCATGCGCACCTTTAGACCTGTATATATCTCTATGTTAAAGCCCTTTGCCTGATTTTTTTTTTTTTTGTAACACCTGAGACTTCATATCTTTGAGCCCTTATAACTTTTTTATGCAATCATTTATTTTAATAATTATTATTAGATGGTGTTATTATGAGTACAACTGTAAGATTCTAAAGACTTTCTACACAGACTGTCATCAAATGTGCAGCAAACTTTTGAAGCTTGGCAAGTCTAGCAAGAGTTTAGCAATCCATTCTAAATTTTTAAAGAAAAAAATAAACATGCTATACACACTTGTAGCATACTTGCAGCAAATTTATAAAGCAAGTCTATTCTGGAAGCTTTCAATGCAGACTTGCTACAAATGTGCAGCAAACGTTTGAAGCTTGGCAAGTCTAGCAAGAGTTTAGCAATTCATTTGAAATTTGTAAAGAAAAAAATAAACATGCTATACACACTTGTAGCATACTTGCAGCAAATTTATAAAGCAAGTCTATTCTGGAAGCTTTCAATGCAGACTTGCTACAAATGTGCAGCAAACTTTTGAAGCTTGGCAAGTCTAGCAAGAGTTTAGCAATTCATTTGAAATTTGTAAAGAAAAAAATAAACATGCTATACACACTTGTAGCATACTTGCAGCAAATTTATAAAGCAAGTCTATTCTGGAAGCTTTCAATGCAGACTTGCTACAAATATGCAGCAAAGTTTTGAAGCTTGGCAAGTCTAGAAAGAGTTTAACAATTCATTAAAATACATGCTATACACACTTGCAGCAAACTTGCAGAAAATTTGTAAAGCAAGTCTATTCTGGAGACTTTCAGTGCAGACTTGCTTCAAATGTGCAGCAAACTTTTGAAGCTTGGCAAGTCTAGCAAGAGTTTAACAATTCATTTGAAATTTTTAAAGAAAAAATATACATGCTATGCACACTTGCAGCAAACTTGCAGGAAATTTATAAAGCAAGGCTATTCTGGAGACTTTCAATGCAGACTTGCTTCAAATGTGCAGCAAACTTTTGAAGCTTGGCAAGTCTAGCAAGACATTAGCAACTAATTTTCAAACTTGCAGCAAATATACATGCTATCTGGGAAAATGATCTACCCTGAATGTCTATCAAATTCAGACATTTTAGACTTATTCAAAAATTTGTTATAATATAGTACATCTACCTTTATATAGATATTGATACATATATATTTATATTTATCTATATCTATCTATCTATCTATCTATCTATCTATCTATCTATCTATCTATCTATCTATCTATCTATCTATCTATATATAGATACTGTACATACATATATATATATATATATATATATATACATATATATTCATATATATATATATATATATATGCATACATATATTTATATAGATATATACGTATATCTATCTATCTATATATATATATATATATATATAAATATATGTATATATATGTGTGTGTGTGTGCTATGTATATCTCTAAATTGAAAACATATGGTGCGAAGGGGGCGCCCAAGGCTCTCTGGATAAGAAAAAATAAAAACACTTTCTTTTTTTTGGGGGGGGGGGGGGGGGGGTTTAATTGTTTTTATCATTATGTTTTTATTCATTTGGTAAATATATATTTAAGATAAATAATGGTGTAGCTGTATTCCTTTAAGTATTATCTTGAAGGGACATGCAAAAATAAATATATGTTTAATTATGTATAAATAGTATGCAATGTTGTTAATTATTCTTTTTTATGATATATATTTGATTTCTATTCATTATTTGTTATATCCTTTGATGAAGCACATATTTAAAAAAGTATGTAGCTGCTGATTGATGGCTGCACATAGATGACTCGTGTGATTGACTTGCACATGTGCATTGCTATTTATACTAAAATTTATATTTGAGGAATACTAAAAGTACAAAGGTTTAATGTTGTTTGAGATTGTCTTCTCTATCTGCATAATGAAATTACATATATGAGTTTGATGTCCTTTTAAGCTCAGAAATAACATTATTTTAAATGTATATATGAGATAACATATATATATATATATATATATATATATATATATATATATATATATATATATATATATATAAAGTATATATGTACAATATTATAAACACATTTGGAATAAGAAGACTAAATTCGATATTCGCTGCTGATATCCCGCTGAGCGAGGGCGGACAATATCTTTATTTTTAGCGGTAGGAGAAGTAAATTGCTATATAACAATCAGTTACATACTTCAGGTAATACCTTAAATAAGTTCCCACTCCCAGGACTGCCACAATAAGATACTTGTGCTCGAACCCTCTATGAGAGGGCGGTCAATATCTTTAAGTTGGCGGTAGTAGAGGTGAACAACGATATAACAAACAAACAACTGCTGACTCCCAAGATCGCCTAATTAAGTAAGCTTATACAAGAGGCGTTAGGAGTTGAAGATTCAAAAACATAAAGTGTGCGCACACTCTGAAGATTTGTAAAAACTAATGGGATATTAACCAATCTTAAAATTGGATACAATATGAAACAATAACCTTTTCTTGGATTTCACATCAAAGTTTCATCAAACACTATCTATCACACAGTTCCTTTTGGCAACAGGATACTATTAAACAGCACGGATCACATCAAGATCATTTTAATAGCACCAAATCACCTAAAAGGTATTTCAAATGAAACGGATCATTTAAGGTAAAACGAATATTAATCTACACTTGATGGGAACATTTTTTATAGATCTCAAAGAGAGAACATTTTACTAATTAATTATTTATCACATGTGATATTTAGCATCCTTTCTAATCACATATTCTTTGTATGCACATTAATTATTTGTATACCAGTTATAATTAATATTTGAATACTGAGGTTATTATACCTTATTGTCTACTATTTGAACATATGACTTGTATAACTTGGATGAAGTTCATTTAAAATCACAGAGACACCGGTGTCATTTTTAAAGGTTATAGGTATATTAGGTTTTTTATATTAATCAGGTTGATTAATTTTAACAACTGTTCTGCAGGTAATAAATTTATGTTTTTTTTAAATCTAGCCCCTATGTATCTATCTTTTTAATCCAACTATTATATTATACATATTATTTTTAAAATATCACTAGAAAGTGTTTTTATTTTTTCTTATCCAGAGAGCCTTGGACGCCCCCTTCGCACCATATTTTTTAAATTTTTAGTTTTGTTACACATGTTGTGAGGAGTGTAACCAGTAAGGGTGGCATTATCTGGGACGATTTAGTTCTATCTTTTTCTGTTATGTCTATCTCTACCCTGAGTGTCTATCAAATGAGGACAATTTAGTCTTCTTATTCCAAATGTGTTACTAATATTATACATATATACTTTTATATAGTATAGTGTTAGTTTTTTTTGAGAGAGAGAGAGAGATTAGGGTTTGGACTTTGAAAAAGAGCTGAATGCCATTTAAGGGCAATGCCCATACAAATGCACCTTTTTGGTTGGACTTTGTATTTTTTTTTACAGGTAAAAGAGCTATTTAACTTAGGGCAATGCCCTACAAAAGGCTATTGGCAGTTTATTGTAGGCTAGGGGGTGTTTTTATTTTGGGGGGCTTTTTTATTTTTATTGGGCTATTAGATTAGGTGTAATTGTTTTTATTTTTTATAATTTCATTTTTTTGTATTCTTAGTGTTTTTTATTTTTCGTGATTTTAGTGTTAATTATTTTTGGTAAACTTAGATTATTTACATTTTTCGTAGGATTTGGTTTCTTTTTAGTTGTAATTTAGATATTTTAATTTTTTTCGTAGTGTTAGATTTTTTAAATTTGTAATTTAGGTATTTTAATTGGTAGCATTTTTTATTTTATTAGATTAGTTATGTTAGGTTAATTTATAGTTTAATGTAAGTTTTTATTTATTTAAATAGAGTTATATTGTAATTTTAATTTAAGGGGGGTGTTAGGTTTAGGGGTTAATAGTTTAATTTAGTGTTTTGCAATGTGGTGGCCGGCAGTTTAGGGGATAATAGGTTTATTTAGTGTCGGAAATGTGGGAGGCCGGAGGTTTAGGGGTTAATAACTTTATTTAGTGGCGGCGATGTCAGGGGAGTGGCTGAATAGGGGTTAATAGCTTTTATTAGTGGTGGTGATTTTGGGACGGCAGATTAGGGGTTAATAACTTTATTATAGTGGCAGCCGGCAGAATAGGGGTTAATAACTTTATTATAGTGGCAGCGATGTCGGGAGCGGCGGAATAGGGGTTAATAACTTTATTATAGTGTCGCCGATGTCGGGAGTGACGGAATAGGGGTTAATAACTTTTATTAGGGCCAGCGATGTCGGGGGCGGCAGATTAAGGGTTAATAACTTTATTATAGTGGCGGCAATGTCGGGGAGCGGTGGCATAGGGTTAATAACTTTTATTAGTGGCAGCGATGTCAGGAGTGGCAGATTAGGGGTTAATAACTTTATTTAGGGGTCGGCGATGTCGGGGCGGCAGATTAGGGGTGTTTAGACTTGGGGTTTATGTTAGGGTGTTAGGTTTAAATGTAACTTTTTTTCCCCATAGACATTAATGGGGTTGCGTTACGGTGATCTCCATTCTGCACTTCAGGTGTTAGTTTTTTTCTAACACTCTCTCCCCATTGATGTCTATGGGGGAAAGCGTGCACGAGCACGTCAAAGCAGCCCTTCGCTTTTGTGCAGTATGGAGCTTTACGCCACCATATTGCACGCACACTTTTCAGAAACTCGTAATGGCAGCGCTATGGAGGGTGAAATAATGCAATTTTTGTTGTGTTCGCTTCGCACCCTGTTTAGCGCCAAACTTGTAATCTATGTGAAAGTTTGCCGTCATTAACGTTAAAAAGTGAAATTTCAAAAAGTTCTTTCATGATGCAGGTTAATGTAAGGGATCGTGTTTTTGAATTTACATGTGTGTAAGATTTGTAACATCATGTGGTAATAACAGTCTACAGCAATGAATTGAATAATCTAGGAATTGTCACATATTCCTCATCCTAACAATGATTTTTGTTGGTGCTTCATCTCTGACAGCTGAAAGTAAAGAATCCCTTCGCGAGGATGCTCGCCAGCAATGGCGGATCAGGCGGTGGCTCCAACAGAATGTAAGAAATTATCATATCATGTTTTAACACTTCTAGATTGATTGTGAATTAGTAGATCATAATTTATTTTGAACAATGTTGTATATATAATATAAGTCTTGTCACATATTCCTCACCCAAATAACAATGATTTTTGTTGATGCTTCATCTCTGACAGCTGAAAGAGAGAAATCCATTGGCGAGGATGCTGCCACAGCCCGATCACCAGCGATGGAGGATCAGGAGGTGGTTGCAACAGAATGTAAGAAATTATCATATCATGTTTTAACACTTGTATCTTAATAATGAATTGGTAGAACATATTTTATTTTGTGTTTTTATTACAGCTCGTGATCAGGGGACCCAGACAGACCCCTTCCTGCCGGAACTATTCAGCCAACTTTCTGAGAGGCTGCATATTGTTCCTGATGCAGTTCGGGGAATCCAGGGGGCCTTAAGAAAATATCAATGATTTTAGATATTTTTTTGGGGGGGGTTGAATTGTTTTTATCATTATGTTTTTATTCGTTTGGTAAATATATATTTAAGATAAATAATGGTGTAGCTATATTCCTTTAAGTATTATCTTGAAGGGACATGCACAAATAAATATATGCAGAACAATTGGGATAGAATCCCTGGAAAGAAATGCTATATAGCACTCTCTGCCCAGACTATATAGCATTTCTTTCCAGGGATTCTATCCCAATTGTTCTGCAAGTTCAGTATTAGATGCTAGCACCACTCCTCAAAGGAATATAATATATAGATACTAAAATCAAATATAGTATCTTAAACAATTGAAACCAATGAGGAGCTTGCCTATATAGTGCCCTTGTTATCCTTGTGTGTTAAAAATAAATATATGTTTAATTATGTATAAATACTATGCAATGTTGTTAATTATTCTTTTTTATGATATATATTTGATTTCTATTCATTATTTGTTATATCCTTTGATGAAGCACATATTTAAAAAAGTATGTAGCTGCTGATTGATTTCTGCACATAGATGACTCGTGTGATTGACTTGCACATGTGCATTGCTATTTATAGTAACATTTATATTTGAGGAATACTAAAAGTACAAAGGTTTAATGTTGCTTGAGATTGTCTTCTCTATCTGCATAATGAAATTACATATATGAGTTTGATGTCCCTTTAAGCTCAGAAATAACATTATTTTAAATGTATATATGAGATAACATTATATATATATATACTAGTCCTAAAGGAGAGAGCGAGTGAGAGAGAGAGAGAGAGAGAGAGAGAGAGAGAGAGAGAGAGAGAGACACGGCCCGTGTGAACGGGCTTTAGGACTAGTATATATATATAATGTTATCTCATATATACATTTAAAATAATGTTATTTCTGAGCTTAAAGGGACATCAAGCTCATATATGTAATTTCATTATGCAGATAGAGAAGACAATCTCAAGCAACATTAAACCTTTGTACTTTTAGTATTCCTCAAATATAAATTTTACTATAAATAGCAATGCACATGTGCAAGTCAATCACACGAGTCATCTATGTGCAGCCATCAATCAGCAGCTACATACTTTTTTAAATATGTGCTTCATCAAAGGATATAACAAATAATGAATAGAAATCAAATATATATCATAAAAAAGAATAATTAACAACATTGCATACTATTTATACATAATTAAACATATATTTATTTTTAACACACAAGGATAACAAGGGCACTATATAGGCAAGCTCCTCATTGGTTTCAATTGTTTAAGATACTATATTTGATTTTAGTATCTATATATTATATTCCTTTGAGGAGTGGTGCTAGCATCTAATACTGAACTTGCAGAACAATTGGGATAGAATCCCTGGAAAGAAATGCTATATAGTCTGGGCAGAGAGTGCTATATAGCATTTCTTTCCAGGGATTCTATCCCAATTGTTCTGCATATATTTATTTGTGCATGTCCCTTCAAGATAATACTTAAAGGAATATAGCTACACCATTATTTATCTTAAATATATATTTACCAAACAAATAAAAACATAATGATAAAAACAATTCAACCCCCCCAAAAAAAATATCTAAAATCATTGATATTTTCTTAAGGCCTCCTGGATTCCCCGAACTGCATCAGGAACAATATGCAGCCTCTCAGAAAGTTGGCTGAATAGTTCCGGCAGGAAGGGGTCTGTCTGGGTCCCCTGATCGCGAGCTGTAATAAAAACACAAAATAAAATATGTTCTACCAATTCATTATTAAGATACAAGTGTTAAAACATGATATGATAATTTCTTACATTCTGTTGCAACCACCTCCTGATCCTCCATCGCTGGTGATAGGGCTGTGGCAGCATCCTCGCCAATGGATTTCTCTCTTTCAGCTGTCAGAGATGAAGCACCAACAAAAATCATTGTTATTTGGGTGAGGAATATGTGACAAGACTTATATTATATATACAACATTGTTCAAAATAAATTATGATCTACTAATTCACAATCAATCTAGAAGTGTTAAAACATGATATGATAATTTCTTACATTCTGTTGGAGCCACCGCCTGATCCGCCATTGCTGGCGAGCATCCTTGCGAAGGGATTCTTTACTTTCAGCTGTCAGAGATGAAGCACCAACAAAAATCATTGTTAGGATGAGGAATATGTGACAATTCCTAGATTATTCAATTCATTGCTGTAGACTGTTATTACCACATGATGTTACAAATCTTACACACATGTAAATTCAAAAACACAATCCCTTACATTAACCTGCATCATGAAAGAACTTTTTGAAATTTCACTTTTTAACGTTAATGACGGCAAACTTTCACATAGATTACAAGTTTGGCGCTAAACAGGGTGCGAAGCGAACACAACAAAAATTGCATTATTTCACCCTCCATAGCGCTGCCATTACGAGTTTCTGAAAAGTGTGCGTGCAATATGGTGGCGTAAAGCTCCATACTGCACAAAAGCGAAGGGCTGCTTTGACGTGCTCGTGCACGCTTTCCCCCATAGACATCAATGGGGAGAGAGTGTTAGAAAAAAACTAACACCTGAAGTGCAGAATGGAGATCACCGTAACGCAACCCCATTAATGTCTATGGGGAAAAAAAGTTACATTTAAACCTAACACCCTAACATAAACCCCAAGTCTAAACACCCCTAATCTGCCGCCCCCGACATCGCCGACCCCTAAATAAAGTTATTAACCCCTAATCTGCCACTCCTGACATCGCTGCCACTAATAAAAGTTATTAACCCTATGCCACCGCTCCCCGACATTGCCGCCACTATAATAAAGTTATTAACCCTTAATCTGCCGCCCCCGACATCGCTGGCCCTAATAAAAGTTATTAACCCCTATTCCGTCACTCCCGACATCGGCGACACTATAATAAAGTTATTAACCCCTATTCCGCCACTCCCGACATCGCTGCCACTAGAATAAAGTTATTAACCCCTATTCTGCCGGCTGCCACTATAATAAAGTTATTAACCCCTAATCTGCCGTCCCAAAATCACCACCACTAATAAAAGCTATTAACCCCTATTCAGCCACTCCCCTGACATCGCCGCCACTAAATAAAGTTATTAACCCCTAAACCTCCGGCCTCCCACATTTCCGACACTAAATAAACCTATTATCCCCTAAACTGCCGGCCACCACATTGCAAAACACTAAATTAAACTATTAACCCCTAAACCTAACACCCCCCTTAAATTAAAATTACAATATAACTCTATTTAAATAAATAAAAACTTACATTAAACTATAAATTAACCTAACATAACTAATCTAATAAAATAAAAAATGCTACCAATTAAAATACCTAAATTACAAATTTAAAAAATCTAACACTACGAAAAAAATTAAAAAATCTAAATTACAACTAAAAAGAAACCAAATCCTACGAAAAATTTAAATAATCTAAGTTTACCAAAAATAATTAACACTAAAATCACAAAAAATAAAAAACACTAAGAATACAAAAAAAATGAAATTATAAAAAATAAAAACAATTACACCTAATCTAATAGCCCAATAAAAATAAAAAAGCCCCCCAAAATAAAAACACCCCCTAGCCTACAATAAACTGCCAATAGCCTTTTGTAGGGCATTGCCCTAAGTTAAATAGCTCTTTTACCTGTAAAAAAAAATACAAAGTCCAACCAAAAAGGGGCATTTGTATGGGCATTGCCCTTAAATGGCATTCAGCTCTTTTTCAAAGTCCAAACCCTAATCTTAAAAAAAAAACAACCATTGAATTAAAAAAAAACTAACACTAACCCCAGAAGATCTCCTATGGTTTCTGAAGTCCAGTCATCCATCTCCATCCAGGCGGCAAGGTCTTCAACCAGGCGGCAAGGTCTTCATCCCTCCCGGGGGTGTCTTCTATTTTATCCCGGCGGCACGGAGCAGAGGGATCCTGGAAGCCGATGCTATTCTGCGCAGATCGTCCTCTTTATATGGTAGCCGCCGTACACTGAAGTTGAATGCAAGGTAGCTGTTTCAAAATGGCGTACCTTGCATTTCTATTGGCTGATTTGATTCTTCAAATTTATCATCAGCCAATAGGATAAGAGCTTCTGAAATCCTATTGGCTGTTCAAAACAGCCAATAGGATGAGAGCTACCGAAATCCTATTGGTTGTTCAAATCTTTTTTACTTTTTTATAAGAGCAATTCCTCTTTCTGCGGTATCATTGACAACCTTAAGAGCGTTCAAATGGCTTCTTAGAGAATCACTGCAGTATTCTGTCATGTCGTGGATCCCAAACAATTCAAAGAATGTCTTTGTTTTATTAGTAACGAAATGGCTCAGGTCTTTTCCTTCAAAAACCATGTTTTTACCGTCTAATCGTTTCACTTCCTTTTTCTTTGCAGGTTTGGTTTCTAAATTTTTATTCATATTTTCCTTAACAGCCTGAGTAATACGGTCATCCAAAAAAGCCAATCCTACGTTTGCTTCTGACAGATACCAAAGGTGTCTCTTAGCAACTGTGAGAGCACATTTTTTGACGTCTGCATCTGGGTAAGTGCTTAGAAGCTGTAGCATATCCAAATCATTCTTTGGAGCCCATCGACTTGCCTCATGCCAAAAGCGAACATATATGAGGCTGACAAAATGTGCAACCCGTTTCATTCCTTCCAATGGTCGTTGAGGAATATTCAACTGTTTAGTGAAGAGGACAATTTTAAGTGCATATATTGCCTTTGCCATCCACCTTGCTTGATGCACTGCCCCTGGGATCCTGAATCTAATGTTTATTCTTATATGAATCTTTTTTTTCTTCTTCTGTACACTTAGTTCTTATTTTCAAGGCGAAAACCTTGTCTACTCCACTCATTGACAAACTCATACGATCTTCTCTTTGTGACCTAGGAAATTCTTTATCTTCTTGTGATACGCTATTCATGTCCATCACATTTTGCCGGGAAATGTCAAATAACTCGACGAGATCACCTTTCCAAATCTGCCGTTTCACATTTGGTTTATCCGTGTTTCTCGATTTCTCTTTACCCAGATTTTGGTCATCTTTGTACAGCTTCTGTATACCAGCATGGATATTCTCCTCCATCTTAAAAGGGATATTTGCTTTCCTTCACACTTCCTGTAGTTTAGTACTGGTAGATTTAGCAGCATCCAAAAGTGTTTCTTTCATTTCCTTGTGATGGTAAATAAAAACTAAAAGTACTTGTTCCTTTGTAGGGAGCCAAGCTCCTAAAAACTCACCACTAGGTACCTTTTCTAGCAGCCAAATTCCTCTTTTGGTTCCCATTTTAAAGTTCAATTACCTGCAAAAGATGAAAGAAATACATGAGAAGACCATTAGTGTAAAGCACTTCAATGTTAGAAATTTCACTAGTTTGTGATAAAAGTGATCAATGTGTGCAACCCCTAAATATTATCCAATCTTCTTGAAATTTGGCATATATATCTTTTACATCACTGAGACTCGGGGCATAAGCAAAGTCATATGAAAATCACATCTTTGGAAAAATGAAACACCCTAATGGGTAGCTTAGGTTATTTTTAGAGTTAGGATTTTTAGTTTGGGGGTTGGTTGGGTGGTGGGTTTTACTGTTGCAGGGACTTTGCATTTTTTACAGGTAAAAGAGATGATTTCTTTGGGGCAATGCCCTACAAAATACCCTTTTAAGGGCTATTGTAGGCTAGGGGGTGTTTTTATTTCGGGGGGCTTTTTATTTTTATAGGGCTATTAGATTAGGTGTAATTGTTTTTATTTTTGATAATTTTGTTTATTTTTTTAATCTTAGTGTTTTTTATTTTTCGTGATGTTAGTGTTAATTATTTTTGGTAAATTTAGATTATTTAAATTTTTTGTAGGATTTGTTTTTTTCTTTAGTTGTAATTTAGATTTTTATTTTTTTTTTCGTAGTGTTAGGTTTTTTATATTTAAAATTTAGATATTTTAATTGATAGCATTTTTTTATTTTATTAGAATAGTAAGGTTAGGTTAATGTTAGCGTGATATTTATTTCACAGGTAAGTTTTTATTTATTTAAATAGAGTTATATTGTAATTTTATTTAAAGTTAGGGGGTGTTAGGTTTAGGGGGTAATAGTTTAATTTAGTGTTTTTTGTGTGGGCGGGCAGCGGTTTAGGGGTTAATAGGTTTATTTAGTGGCAGAGATGTGGGAGGCCGGAGGTTTAGGGTTTAATAACTTTATTTAGTGGTGGCGATGTCGGGGAGCAGCGGAATAGGGGTTTATAACTTTATTATAGTGCCAGCGATGTCGGGGTGTGGGGGAATAGGGGTTAAAATATTTAAATAGTGTTCGCGATGTGGGTGGGTGGCAGATTAGGGGTTAGTAACTTTATTGAATAGTTGCGACGTGGGTGGGCGGCAGTTTAGGGGTTAATAGGTTTAATTTAGTGTTTGTAATGCGGGAGGGGGGCGGTTTAAGGGTTAATAGGTAGTTTATGGATGTTAGTGTACTTTGTAACATTTTAGTTATAAGTTCTGTGACACATTTTTGTTACACAAAATCCATAGCTACTGCTCTCAGATGGCGGTATGGATTGTGTAGGTATAGGCTGTAATGCAAGCATTTTAGCCTCACGGCACAACCGGTAATACCGGCGCTATGGAAATCCCACACAAAAACTTCATTTTTTGAGTGCAGGATTTACGTTGTGTTACAGGCTAAAATGCTTGCGGTATAGCTATATCGACACGACTCTCAAAAGTGGGTTCCTGCTTTTACACTGAAATTGCCATTTTTTTCAGCGTTAAAAGCCGCAACACAAAACTCGTAATCTAGGTGTTTGTGTTTTAAGTTAAAATTACCTTGGATATCAAGTTAATCCGATTCAGTCCCTGACTCCTCCTCCATTGGATTGGCCAATAGACTTAATGGCAGTGGGGGTGAGGAGCGATTGTTCCGCGGTGTGGCTATAGAGACAGGCCTCATATAGCGAGGAATCCTCCCTCTTGGCCTTGATAAATCTGTGAAGATATAAAAATGTATGTCAACATTAGATCCATATGCTATGTTTTCTTCTATGTAATGTATCTGCAGCTGTAATGCATGGAGATTTTATTTTTCTGATGTAAATAACAACCTATTTAAACTAATATATATATATATATATATATATATATATATATATATATATATATATATATATATATATACACATGCATTTAAGCATAGTAATATACCAATAAACAAACAAACATAAAAATAAATATATATATACTGTGTATATATATATATATATATATATATATATATATATATATATATATATATAGAGAGAGAGAGAGAGAGAGAGAGAGAGAGAGAAAGAGAGAGAGAGATTTATATATACATCTATCTATCTATCTATCTATCTATCTATATTTATTTATAAAACACGGAAGGGAACTGCACTCCAAGACCGGACCAGATACACATCCAGTGACTCAGCAACATCCCAGCCCTGGGTGCTAAATAGCACTCCAAAAAAGCTGTGATGTCACCCAGTGGCGGCTGGTGAATTTTTAGGATGGGGGTGCACAAGACCCTCCCCCTATTCGAAAGACACACCCCTTTGAAAAACCACGCCCTTTTTAAACACACGCCCATTTAACAAGCCACACCCATTTAAAAAGCCACACCCCTTTGTGAAAGTCAAGCCCCTCAAATGGCCCCGCCCATTTGAACCAGCAGTGTTTTTGGTCATCGTCTTCTTGAAATATCCAGCCCCGGCCTGGGGGTAACTTCAGCTGAAGTTTGTGACTGATTCCTCAACATTATTCTCAAGTATCTGCTGATATTGAGTGGAATCCATGAGACCCTCAACAATATTCCCAGTAGTACAGGTCTTTGGAGGTGGTCTGTGGGCTGTTTTTGACCGTTCTCACCATCCTTTGCCTTTGCCTCTGGCCCTCTCTGATATTTTACTTGCCCTGACACTTCTGGCCTTAACAAGAACTGTGCCTGTGGTCTTCCATATCCTCACCATGCATTGCTCACTGTGTTCCTCATAGTGGACACAGACATCTTAAATCTATGAATGCATACTCTTCAGTACAGCCATGTTCACGTGCGACAGTGCACAAATGGAGGAGCCTACACTACCTGCTCAGTTAAATTATATAATAACATATATATATTAACCAAATGATTAATTAAAGCTGCAAAATAATAAGAATGTTGAATGTACATTTATGAAAACATATATATTCCTGGATTTAAAGAACCTTCCACTTTATAGAGAAATACAACCACATTTCAATTACTGTTGCCCCAGCCCCCAGTGT
Organism: Bombina bombina; assembly: GCF_027579735.1. Taxonomy (NCBI): domain Eukaryota; kingdom Metazoa; phylum Chordata; class Amphibia; order Anura; family Bombinatoridae; genus Bombina; species Bombina bombina. The sequence goes on from NC_069504.1 coordinate 960,703,376, forward strand.
TCGATATTAGGCAATGCAGCCAAAGGCCTTGGCAACATGAAGATAAATACACCCACATTTTACTTTCTACAAAAGAAGATTATTTCTATTACACTAGGGCTTAATAATTACCTTCAACAGTAAAGATTAAAACAGAATGTTGATAACTCAAGTACAATTTTTGTAAATTAAGTCAATCCGCCTGTCTTTTTTTGAGGCAAATAAATCAATAACATTTTCGGTGAATGTAGGCATGTCATTGATCAATTGTTTTTCAATTGTGAGCATGGCTAGAGCAGTCAGTCTTTCCTCAGTCATGGTGCTCCTTAGAAATGTCTTAACTCGTTTTAAAGTTGAGAAACATCTCTCAGCCTCAGCAGTTGTCACGGGAATAGTCGAAATAATTTGCAACAGTTTGTAGGTCTCCAAGAAAGTACTGTCCAAGTTATTTTCTATTACAAACTGTAGAAGACTGATGGCACCATTCATATTTCGGAAATCTGGTCTTCTGTAAATTACTCCTAGTTCAGTTTTCAGGCGATCTTTCTGTAATGTGTGATAAACCGCTGATGTTTGTTCAAGAAGCTGATTTGGAAAAATTTTCTCGTAATCAGCAAATTTTTCCGCTTGGAGGAGAGAAACAGCCGAGTAGTGAGTTATAAAAGAAAATCTATCTTTTACTTGATTTGTGATAACATCGCATATCTCTTTAGCTGCCACAGTCTGAGCAATGTGAATATTTTCTCTCTTCCTTTTCCTAGATGTTTCCTCTGTTTCTGATATCGTCATGGTCACTGTGTCCATTCTATTCCTTTCGTTTTCCATTGTCTGCTGGAAAGTGTTAATATGTTTTCGAATAAGTGCCGCATCTGTTTGTGTTTTCTGAAGTTGGTTGTATAACACATCTACATGTGGCATAATATTGTGAAAAACTGTAAGCCAAAACACGAATACCGAGTCTTGTAACATACGCCGAATAGCCCCCGCTTGATTTATAGCTATTTCTTTTTTCGATGTTGACTCTATTTTTTCCATGCATTCAATTAACTGTTCCCTGTTTTCAAAAACTGTATTGACGGTTCGACTCTTGAAATTCCACCTGGTGGCAGAACCATGAGGTATCCTTCTTCTAACAGTTTCATCTAGAATAGCTATCCTTTGTGGCGAGTTACTAAAAAAGTTAGTAATGTCACTTAGATTTGAAAAAAATACTCGAACTTGTTGATTTTGACTGCTTGCTTGGCTGACAATTAAATTGAGCTGATGTGCATAGCAATGCACAAAATGTGCATTCTTGTAGGTACGTTTAATTATAGCCTGAACACCTGCATGCTGACCACTCATCACACTTGCACCGTCGTAACTCTGCGATATCAGTTTCTCTGGGTTGTCTATAACTTTTTCCAAAGTAGCTTGAATACACGTAGCTAAAGATTCTGCATCATGTCCAGCTGGATTAGTGAATTCCCAGAATCTCTCAACCGGTTGACCGTTACCTATAATGTATCAAAAAACAACAACCAATTGGAAGGCAGATGAAACATCAGTAGTTTCATCTGCTATCACTGCTACAAAACTTGCTTTTGAGATTTCCTTTTTTATTTGGTTCTGGCAAACAGTAAGCATACAGTCTAATAAATCGTTTTGAATTTCTTTTGACGTTCCTTTAAAAACAGTGGCACTAGCGAGATGTTCTTTTAGAGATGCATCAAGCTCTGCTGAGAAGTTTATAAGACCTCTGAAAATGCATGGATTTAATGAATCCTCGCGTTCGTCATGTCCTCGAAGTGCAAGTTCAAATGCGCCGCAAAATAAAATACAATTAATTATTTTCAAAAGAACATAACGATTTTTTGTTACTTGCTCATTATGTTTTCTAATATTTAAACGATATGCACTGTCAAGTTGTTGTCGAATATCAACCCTTCCTAGCAAATTAAACTCTAATGTGGAGTTTAAATGTGATTGTGAACAATTATGTTTATTTATTTTTTGATTTAAATGTGATAAATCGGCGACACCAGAACTCACCCAGCTTGCTTCACCACTTTGTTTTGCAAACAGGAGACAATAAAAACAAAAGAGTCTGTTAGATAATTAACAGCCACAAATCCATGCATATTTATCATATACCTCGGGTTTGAATTCTCTTTTGAAATCTCTAGTTTTACATTTTGTCACCTGGATAAGGTTAAGCATAGGTGTTGGCCTGAGCATTTTAATTTCAATTTTTCTTTCCATGGGTAACGTTGAAAAATGTAATTGCTTTAGCTCAGACACACTGATTTTACTAAGTGCCATCTTAACTGTTAGTTTACACACAAAGAACAGTACTTTGCTGTTATAAAATATATAACTTTAACTAGGTAAGTAGCCTTGCGGCTCTTATAAAATATATAACTTGTAGGTTAGTTGTTTTGCTGTTATAATATAGGAAGCCCTGGACGGCACCTATGCAGGGGAAGGGCATTTGACCCCTGTATAGGTGTGACAGAGCGGTATGAGGTATGTGGGGGTGGCTAAGGGTTGTGAGGTGGGGATTGGAGTTGGGATATAAAAGGAGGGGGAGGTCCTAGAAAGAGCGCCAAAATTGGGAAGCAGAGGGTAAGTGTGGAAGAAAGCTATCTTTGTTGCACACTTACCTTCTGCATCATGGCGACTCGGGACTTAGCAGCAGCGGTGGAGGCCCTGGCTCAAGCCAGGGGTGCGGATTGGGTGCTGGAGCAGCTCCGGAAGGCAGGGGCTGCTCCGACACCGGAGGTCGAGTCGACGAGAGGCAGGACACCACGGCCTCCTCAGGGCAGGCCGGTGAGGAGGGCCAAGCCTCCGGAGAGGCTCAGTCCGGAGCTGTGTGGCGGTAACGCTGCGAGAGGCAGAAGCCTGCGCAGCAGAAACGTGGAGGCGACATCGCCTGGGGAGCCAGTGAGCCGGAGGAGCAGGACATCGACGCCGGCCGGGCCCTCACGGAGGCCCGGGCTGGCTCAGGAGGCTGGCGATCCGGTCAATAGCAGGGCCGGAAGAAGCACGGCCCGCGGAGGGAAGCGGAGGCAGAAGACGAAGGGGACAACGTGCGTCGAGGACGGAGGTATGTAGTAGGGAGGTGGAGGAGGTGAGGCACAAGTGCGGTGGCAGGCCTGGGGGGGGGCCAGATGACGGCCGGGAGGCCTATGTTGGCGTGGATGGACACGGCTGAGGGCCGGACACGGGGGCCCTGCTGGGATTAGCAGGAGGTGCGGGGGGAAACCGAAGCCCGCCCGGGCCGCAGCGGGGACTTCGAGAGCCAGGGAGGGCATGGAGTAGGCCAGGATGAGGCCATGAAAGTTAGCAAAAGGGGTGAGGGCCGGGGATAAGGCACTAATTTAGTAAGGGTAATTCTGGTGGGGGGGCCGGTAATACGGCCGAGAATGGGGGGGGAGGGGGGGGGAGCATTTGTTATCAGCAGGGCTGGCCGGGGATAAGGCCAAGTCTTGGGGTGTGCTTAGGTGGGGGCCACGTAGAGGGGGAAGGGGGGGGGGCTTTAGGTAAGGCCAGAGAGGAGAATCCCCAGCAGGCATTTTATTAGTGGAGCAGGAGGTAGCTGGACAGAGTTCTCTCTCTGGCTTTCGGCCCATGAGTTTAGGTTAGTCATTGCTTTATAGGGTTATGGGAAGCCGCTAGCAGGTGACATGAGGTGGGTATACATTTGACCGGCCCCTGTACAATCAATAGCTCAATTGCACGTTTACTTATGTGGGATATTTGAACCGGTCATCTCGGCCCGCCCCCCCCCCCCCCCCCCATCACCACCATCATCATCCCTCATTCTGGGTCGGGGGGGGGGGGTGGTCGGTGGGTTTTCACTTTGTGGTGGTTGCACTGATGTTGGTTGTCTCTCCTCCTCTTATCCTTTCCCCAGAGCTTCCCGGGACCAGTGACGGCGGGCCTGGCAGGCAGGCGCCGCTTGAGGCGCAGTTGGACTTCAATGATATGGATATGGACACCATATTCTTGGGTGATTCCTATAATGAATTCGACGAAGAAGGCCAAGGGGGGGACTTGGAGGAAGGACCAGACACGGCGGACCAGGTAGGGGACATGAGGGCTTTGGCGCAGCTGTTGCAAATGTGGGCACCTGGGGCTGCCAGAGAGAGGGCTGAGGTGGGGGCAGGCGGTAGCCTGGACACAAGCAGGAGGCATGGAGGGGAGGACGACAGATTAGGGACAGGAACGGGACGGCCTGGTAGGGCTGGTTCTGAGGTTGTGCTTTCTTCGCAGGCTGGAAGGGACGACGGCCCCAGCAATGGGGGCCCAGGAGCCGGGAAGTCTGGGAACAACAGGCGGCGTTCAAGGTCACGTTCTCCAGTGAGGGGACAGAGGAGCAGGACATCACACTCGTCCCCTTCGTGGGGCAGGCTGAACAGGTCACCAAGGAGACGGCGGGATGACGACAGGGACAGAAGGAGGACAAGGTCGCCAGCGAGAAGGAGGGAGACTATCAGGGTGGCTGCTGGTAGATCGGAAGAAGGAACGCGGGGGACAGACCCGGTGGTACAGGACCAGCCAATTACGGCTCCAAGGGCGGCAGGTGAGGAGCCTGGGATCGGGGTGAACACTGCAGTGGCTAATACTACAGGATCTGGGGGTGTGGGTGTGAATGCAGTACTGTTGCAGGGTTTGAAGGATTTAGTGGCTCAGGTAGAGAGGCAGTGCAGCGGGGCTTCAGGGGTGGCTGGGGTGTGGGGACAGCAAGGGGGTCAAACCGCTGGGGCACAGGGGGCGGGGTTGGCTCCGGCAGGGGGGAGTGGGACAGGAGGAGAGGTTATCAAGGTAGCTGAAGTTGCCATGAGCAGGCCATGCTTGTGCACGATTGGGCCTTTAGGCATCCATCTTACACAGGAGATCAAGGATAAGATCTGGAAGAGGGAATTTTTGGAAATTTTTTCACTGTTGCCCCTGGAGCAGTTCGTGGAGATTAAGGAAGATCCAAAAGGGGAACAAGGGAAGAAAGAGGAAGAAGAGAGGAAAAAGAGGTATCGAAAGCTGCCGAAGACGTTTTCAAATTGGTCCCGGGCTTTCTGTATCCTGGCCAGTGTGACCGCCCAAAAATACCCGGAACAAGGCTCAGCATTGTTCTGCTATTATGATGAGATTTCGGCTGCTCACCGGACATATGGAGGCATGGCGTGGTGGAGGTACGACGAGCAGTTCCGACAACGAATCGCGGTACGGCCGGACATGAAGTGGGACGATCGCGACATGGGCATATGGTTGGAGATGATGACGCCACTTCGAGGAGGGCAGTCCTTTCGTGGAGCAGGAACGAACGCGGGCGGGGCAGGATCGACAGCAGCCGTGGCCCTCCGGAAGGGATTGTGTTTTCAATTTAATGACGGGCAGTGTCGTTTCGGAGGGGCATGTAAGTACAAACATGAATGCTCGGGATGTGGAGGAACACACTCATTCTCGAAGTGCTTCAAGAGGGGGCGGGGACCAGCCAGAACAGGGGAAGTGGCTGTTCCGGGCTCGGACACCAGTGAAGGTCGTAAGGATGGTCCCATGGCTAGAACGATTCGCTAGGGGAGGGGGAACGAGGAGGAGGGATGCCGAGTTGTTGTTAACGGGGTTCAGTTCGGGATTTTGGATCCCCTTTCGGGAGGGGTCGGGGGCAGGGATTCCGGGTAACTTAAAGTCAGCTAGGGAATTTCCAGACATTGTGAGGGGCAAATTGACGAAAGAGGTGGCGTTGGGTAGGATGGCGGGCCCCTTTAAGGTGAGGCCCTTGGAGAATCTAAGAGTTTCTCCGTTGGGGGTCGTGCCAAAGAAAGCCCCGGGGCAGTACAGAATGATCCATCATCTGTCTTACCCAAAAGGGGAGTCGGTTAACGATGGGATCGACCCTGAGTTGACAGCAGTCCGGTATGCGTCGTTTGATAGGGCGGTGGATTTGGTCCGGCAGGCGGGAAAGGGGGCGCTATTGGCCAAGGTGGATGTGGAATCGGCCTTCCGCCTCTTGCCGGTGCACCCTAGGTGTCACCATTTACTTGGTTGTGTATTCGACGATTCTTTCTTCGTGGATTTGTGCCTCCCAATGGGGTGTTCAATTTCATGTTTCTATTTTGAAACATTTAGCCGCTTTGTGGAGTGGGTTGTATGCCAGGTGGCTGGTTCCAAGTCAGTGGTCCACTATTTGGACGATTTTCTGTTCGTGGGCCCGGGGGGGTCAACGGTCTGCGAGCAACTGATGATGACGTTCATGCGGGTAGCTGGGGAGTTCGGGATCCCAGTGGCCGAAGAGAAGTCGGAGGGCCCGGTGAACTGCTTGAGTTTTTTGGGGATTGAAATTGATGCTATCCAGATGGAATGCAGGTTGCCGGAAGATAAAATAGTGGACTTGGTGGACACGATTGATGGGGTGCTGGGGCGGCAGAAGCTAAAACTGAAGGAACTCCAGTCGCTGATAGGGAAGCTCAACTTTGCTTGCAAGATCATCCCGGTGGGGAGAGTCTTCCTGAGAAGCTTGTCACAAGCAACGGTGGGAGTAAAAGAGTCTTTTCATCGGGTCAGGTTGACAAAAGAGCTCAAAGAGGACCTAAGGGTATGGCGTGAGTTCTTACGAGACTTCAATGGGAGAGCGATGGTGCAGGAGTTAGGCAATGGTACGGATTTGGATCTGTTTACGGATGCGTCAGGAGCAATTGGGTTTGGTGCATACTTAAATGGGAAATGGTGTGTGGGGCAGTGGCCTAAGGAATGGGGGGACCTGAATTTGACTAAGAACTTGGTTCTTCTGGAATTGTTTCCTTTAGTAGTAGCATTGCAGGTGTGGCCGGCACAGCTGGCCAATAGAAGGGTAACTTTTCATTCGGACAATATGGGGGTGGTGATGGCGTTAAATAGGTTGTCTGCAGCTTCCCCCCCGGTAGTGCGGGTGTTGAGGGTATTTGTACTCAAATGTATGCAATGCAATGTCTTGTTTAGAGCTGTGCATGTGCCAGGGAAGAAAAATGAGATTGCTGACGCTCTTTCCCGTTTGCAGTGGGATCGGTTCTACCGGTTGGCCCCGGAGGCGGAGCGAGAGGGGGAGCAGTGTCCGGACGATCTGTGGGGCATAGCGTTGCCGGCCTGATGGAGATGATAAAGGGAGCGTTGGTGCCGAGGACTTGGAGAGCATATACGCAGGTATGGGAGCAATGGGCCTCAAGGCCGGGGGGAGTGAGAGCCACGGAATCTACGGCAGGGAGAAGACGGGCTCTGTTGGACTGGATGCAGGAATGGAGGGAGGACAGAATATCGAGGTCCATGGTGAGAAGGCGTTTGGCGGCTATGGCATTTTTATTCCAGTTGTTGGGGTGGGAGGATGTGTCCAAACATTTCTTAGTGCGACTAGCGGCCCGTAGTTTGTGTAGAGGGCGGCTGAGGGCGGACGGGAGGAGGCCGGTGATGTTCACCATACTGCAGGGGGTAGTGGAGGCCCTACCTGGAATTTGCAGATCTGAGTACGAAAAGGTGTTGTTTCGAGCGGTGTTTGTGGTGGCGTTTTTTGGGGCCTTCAGGGTTTCGGAGCTGGTGGGTAGGAATAGGAAGGATAAAAAGGGGATGCAGAGGTCTGACGTAGTAGTCGAGGGGGATAGGCTGTTGATTTGGCTGAGGAAGTCCAAGACAGACCAGGCGGGGAAAGGGGTACAGATTGTATTGAAGGCTATGGGGGGACCTTGTTGCCCGGTAGAGGCCATTAGGAACTTGCTGGTGGTAAGACCTACGGGGATGGGCCCCTTGTTTGTGCATAGCGATGGGTCATCTCTGTCACTGTTCCAATTTCAGGCTATTTTCAAGCAGGGGTTGGGGAGGAGCGGCCTGAACCCAAAGGATTTCGGTACTCATTCTTTCCGTATTGGGGCGGCTACTGAGGCATATACATTGGGTGTGGGAGCGGAAGGGATTAAGAGGATCGGGCGGTGGGCATCTAATAGGTATGTTTCCTATGTTAGACCTGCCTTAGTCTAGTAACGTTTTGTTGTTTCATTTCAGGTCCACTGCAATGCTGGCTGATAGGTCATTCCTATATCTACTGGGCTAGGAAGGCGGCGCTGGTTAGAGAGGAAGGGGTCCAAATGGGGTTCCCGGAGGCTGCAGTCAGCATCAGGTGGTTTGGAGTCAGAGGAATGAGGTGGGACCAGTTAGTTATAAATATTGTACAATATGCTAGGTTGTTCTGCCCTCCAGATATTCTGTTGATACACTTGGGGGGTAATGATTTGGGTTCCATGTCCCAAAAGGATCTAGTGGATGCGATGAAAAGGGATGTAAGGAGGTTAATCACATTATTTCCACATTTATTGGTTTTGTGGTCTGAGATTGAGCCAAGGGTGTACTGGAGGGCAGCTTGGGATGGCAAAAGATTGGAGGCATCAAGGAGAAAAGTGAATAGGATGATGAGTGGCTTTATAAAAGGGGTAGGGGGGCTGTCCTTACGGCATGTGGAGTTTGAAGGGGAGTCAGGAAGATGTTTCTTCCTGAAGGATGGAGTTCACTTGAACGAAGTCGGTTTACACTTGTTCAATTTTAATGTGAAGGAATTGGTTGCAAAGGCCTTGGATGTGGTTGGCGGGGCGCGGCGGTAGGCCTTGCCTGTGGCGGAGTGCTTGCTGTATGGAATAGCAGTTATATGGGTACCTCCGGTTTTAAGGAGAGGAGTAGGAAAATGGTAGCGGGAAAAATGGATATGCTGTGGGGGGCAAGCACTGGCTGGGGGTATTTAATGTTCAATTATTTATGGTTATAGATATTTATGGTTATATGTTTAAAAGTTTAAATAAAAAGCTGCGGCCTTTGTAACCCATACTATGTGTTGTGTCATTATTGATGGAAGTACCTATTAGAGGGGTCAAGGAAGCCCTGGACGGCACCTATGCAGGGGAAGGGCATTTGACCCCTGTATAGGTGTGACAGAGCGGTATGAGGTATGTGGGGGTGGCTAAGGGTTGTGAGGTGGGGATTGGAGTTGGGATATAAAAGGAGGGGGAGGTCCTAGAAAGAGCGCCAAAATTGGGAAGCAGAGGGTAAGTGTGGAAGAAAGCTCCCGCCCTCCCTCCCTGTAAGATGGATATCTTTGTCGCAGCTTGGCGGAGTGCTTGCTGTATGGAATAGCAGTTATATGGGTACCTCCGGTTTTAAGGAGAGGAGTAGGAAAATGGTAGCGGGAAAAATGGATATGCTGTGGGGGGCAAGCACTGGCTGGGGGTATTTAATGTTCAATTATTTATGGTTATAGATATTTATGGTTATATGTTTAAAAGTTTAAATAAAAAGCTGCGGCCTTTGTAACCCATACTATGTGTTGTGTCATTATTGATGGAAGTACCTATTAGAGGGGTCAAGATATATATATATAACTTTGAGACAAGTAGTTTTGCTGTTATAATATATAAATAGTAGTATTGCTGTTATAAATTATAAAACTTGACTTAATAGGCAAGTCAAGTTGGTAATTAGCTTTGCAGCTGTTATAAATTATACAACTTGTAGTAGGTAAGTAGCTGTGAAGCTGTTATAAAATATATAATTGTTTTAAAAACTCTGAGACTCTCTGCAAACAGCTAATAATTCTAAACTAAAATAGTGTTTTAAGTAGTATAATTACAGCAGGCAGCAGCCGTGACAGCCGTCAACTGGGAAGGTGAACTACAGTCTAAAACTAGTAGGCAAGTAGTTTTGCGGTTGTTCTAAAATATATAACTTGTAGGACTGTAGGTAAGTAGCTGTGAAGCTGTTATAAAATATATAATTGTTTTAAAAACTATGAGACTCTCTGCAAACTGCTAATAATTCTAAACTAAAATAGTGTTTTAACTAGTATAATTACAGCAGGCAGCAGCCGTGACAGCCTTCAACGGGCAATGTGAACTACAGTCTAAAACTAGTAGGCAAGTAGATTTTTGGTTGTTCTAAAATATATAACTTTTAGGACTGTAGGTAAGTAGCTGTGAAGCTGTTATAAAATATATAATTGTTTTATAAACTCTGAGACTCTCTGCAATCTGCTAATAATTCTAAACTAAAATAGTGTTTTAACTTTAAGTAGTATAATTACAGCAGGCAGCAGCCGTGACAGCCGTCAACGGGCAAGGTGAACTACAGTCTAAAACTAGTAGGCAAGTAGATTTTTGGTTGTTCTAAAATATATAACTTTTAGGACTGTAGGTAAGTAGCTGTGAAGCTGTTATAAAATATATAATTGTTTTATAAACTCTGAGACTCTCTGCAATCTGCTAATAATTCTAAACTAAAATAGTGTTTTAACTTTAAGTAGTATAATTACAGCAGGCAGCAGCCGTGACAGCCGTCAACGGGCAAGGTGAACTACAGTCTAAAACTAGTAGGCAAGTAGATTTTTGGTTGTTCGAAAATATATAACTTGTAGGACTGTAGGTAAGTAGCTGTGAAGCTGTTATAAAATATAAAATTGTTTTATAAACTCTGAGACTCTCAGCAATCTGCTAATAATTCTAAACTAAAATAGTGTTTTAACTTTAAGTAGTATAATTACAGCAGGCAGCAGCCGTGACAGCCGTCAACGGGCAAGGTGAACTACAGTCTAAAACTAGTAGGCAAGTAGATTTTTGGTTGTTCTAAAATATATAACTTGTAGGACTGTAGGTAAGTAGCTGTGAAGCTGTTATAAAATATATAATTGTTTTAAAAACTCTGAGACTCTCTGCAAACTGCTAATAATTCTAAACTAAAATAGTGTTTTAACTTTAACTAGTATAATTACAGCAGATAGCAGCCGTGACTACTTTTATAACTTGTAGGTAAGTAGCTGTGAAGCTGTTATAAAATATATAATTGTTTATTTGTTTTAAAAACTCTGAGACTCTCTGCAAACTGCTAATAATTCTCAAATAAAATAGTGTTTTAACTAGTATAATTATAATAATTTATATTTTATAATAAATTATACAGTTAATATAGCAGCAGCAATCAATTAACTGCTTTTGTTGAAAAAAAAGAAAAAAAAAAATTTAAATTTTTTTCTCAAAACTTGCAATCTACTAATGCAAAACTTGCAATATAATTAATTATCTGCTAAATACTTAAAAGATAAGAATAAAGGCAAGTTGTTTTTAAGTAGCACTCCCCTAGTCCTATAATCAAATGATTGATCTAATCTATTTAAGTATCTGGCTGCTGCCTGCTGCTAATTAAAAAAATAAAGGTCTTTTTCTACTACACTGACACAGACTGACTATCTAACTGTTCAGGGGACAGGGCCCCAAAAATTATGAGAATTATAAAGGTCCACAGACTCCACACCGTCTAGCAGGAGGGGAGGCTGGAGCTATTTTTTTTAAAAAAAAATTCTGCCCAAGTGAAGTCAGTGAAAGCTGCTCCACTAACTAAAAACTCTCCCTATCTAGGCTCTCTAGAGCCTCAAAATATATTAGTATATTACACAATAGTGCTGCTGTGTAACTAAGTTCAACTGAGTCTGTAATTCAAGACAGTTGACTGTTCAACAGGTCAGACAGACAAGTAATTTTTTGGTAGTATCGATCGAATCGATATAGATATAAAGACTTTAAAGTCAAGAAAGATATTAATCGTTCAGTTAAGTACAGTTCTGCTGCAGACTACTACTTCACTCCTCTCCGCTCAACAGCAAACTCAACACTGAATTTTTTGCGCCGTTGATGCGGGGAGGAGCCGGTGATGACGTATCTGTCATCTTCATTGCAGACCGTGCAGCCTATCAGAGAGGCTGAGAGCGAGAGGGGCGGGCACAGCCAGGCTGAACTTGTCTGTTGAATCGTTCTAGAACGCCTGGCCCTGTTGTTGTTGATTGATCGGGGGAGGAGCCGGTCACCGACTGGTGATGTCATCGGTGCAGCCTATCAGAGCACAGGTTGGAATTTGTCCCTCCCCACTCGCACAGTTCAGTGTGTGCGATCAAGCTATCAATTAGAATTGCTTGAGGCTGGCCCAAATCCTGCAGACTGACGTAGGCATCACTGACAGAGCCCTATATCATGCCTATCGCACGTGCGGTTTCGTATTAAAGAAACAGACACACACAATTTTTTTTTTTACTTTTTAAAAGAAAACAAGCAGAATGTTATTTTTGGGGGTTAAAAAAATAAAATATAATTTTTCCAATAGGGGGCCATTGAAAAAATTATATTTTATTCAGCATAATTTTATTCAGCATAATTTTTTTTATTTTTTTTTTCTCAGCATCTGACAGTTTATTTTTTTTTCTCATCTGACATTTTTTCTTTTTGCTCAGCAATCTGACAGGGGGGCACGTGCGCTTGTGCACAAATGGAGGAGCCTCCACTGATGTCACCAGAGCCACAGGCAGTTAACCCCAGTCCGGAATGGGTGCAAGAATTAAGGGGGATTACAAACAAAAATTAATACAACACATAGAGACACCCAGCACTCCCCAGCTAGCTCACAGCTAAGATAAAATCACAACTGGAAAGGTTAGTTACAGCATCTGACCAGCACTCCAAAAAAGCTGTGATGTCAACATTAGATCCATATGCAATACTACTAGGGTAATGGAACCCAATAGGGGGCGCTATAGTATGTAATATGTAGTTAGCAGTTGTACTTCAATAAACAATTGCAATCTAATTGCTAGGTACAATACATAGAAATATATATAAACACACCTATATATATATTATTATAATTGCCTATAATAATCAGCAATTGATGTATTAATAAGGCACATATATCAAAGTCCCAAACCGTAGATGGATCACACCCAGATGGAAAACAGTCCAATATGATCCTGTAGTGTGTGTTCTAAAAAAGACCTTGAGGCCGCACTCTAACTTCACCCTCCACAGGTCAGCAAATCTAGGATAAAAAACAAGGAAAGAGGCGCCGTATGTGTGAATCCATAACCACAAGCATCAAAGAAAGGACAAGTGCAGGGTACTCACAATATAGGAAGGCACTCAGATGTGCCTGTAGAGGCAGGCTGGTATTTACAGCACACCAGCTGGCTGTATAAGACACTCCAGGGGATCGTGTGGTAGAAATCAGATGGTCAGTCCAGCAGTATAAGGCTCAGGAGCTGAGTGCAGAAAAAACAAAAGGGCGCACAAACTGTGTGAATCTGTAAGGACCCAATAGTCAGTTAACAACCAGTGCAGGGTACTCACATTCTGTAGAGACACTCAAGTGTGTCAATAGAGGCAGGCTGGCTTTCACAGCAAACCAGCTGGCTGTGTCAGATAAGCAGCAGGATTAATCCCCAGCAGACAGGATACGGGATGAACAGGTAGCTTTATTTTGTTCCTTGCTTTATATTCATACACATCTGGTGCTGCAGAGATACTGTTAATCACAGGTATTATTAGTTTTCATTGTCTTTGATATTTCAGCTTCATATTTAATAGAGCCAAACATCATTTTGATCATTTAATTGATTATCAAATGATGAATAATTTATATTTCACTAAATATTAAATATAAAGATATCAGTTTTTCTGCCCACTAATAACAAATTCGCATATACATAATTTCAATGTATAATCCACAATATAATGACACTTACGCCTCCTAATAAGCGACCTAATTGCCCTGTAGCGCTCCTTTTCTTGCCGCCGCAGGTCACAAATTCGGCGGAGACACTGACGGCGCGTCCACCTTACCCCAGACACGTGTCTCATCCGTCGCATCATCTCATAGATGATCTTGTCGCGGTCCTCATGGGCTACTCCTCTTACTCCTCCAATGATCTTCGGGAAGTATTTGTTCATCCCGTAGACCAAGTATACTAATTTGCCATCAGTGAAAGCTACTGGACGCGCCATCATGAATAAAATTGGTCTAAAATAATTAATAACTGTGACACAACTGGCACAAGTTTAGACCAATGTGATTGGTTATTGACAGTAGAAAATGTATATTCATATTTTATTGGCGGATTTTCTTAATCATGTGATCATGACCATTTCTATGTCATCCATACTGTCCATTTTTAATTATATAATATAGGTGCCACCAATGACTGACCTATAAAAATGTGATATCCTGTAAGAATATAATAATATGTGCATCACCAATGATACAAGTATAAAGCAATCTGATCTTATATTGTGTAAAATATGTATATTAAATTAATATAGGCTAATTGGATTAATCATGTGATTGATTATATAACAATAAAAAGTTAATGGAAAAGAACATGATCATGTTTATTTTTTGGATTACAATTATTTTAAATAAAAATATTATATGCGTCAGCAATGACGACCTTATAAATAGTGTATCCTTTACGAATATAATATCTGTGTAAACAAAGATTTGAGTATAAAGCTATTTGAATGTTGATTGTCTATTAAATTAATGGCTGATTTAATTGATCATGACATTAGTTGTTAACTATAAAAGGTGCATGGAAATGTACTAGATTGTGTGTTGTTTACTAAGTTTATTTTGTGTGAGCGTAGTTATCTGAAGAATTGCTGTATTTGCAACCATTTTGTTTTTTTGTTTCAGTAACTGTATATGGCATCTGCAGAGTCTGGGAAGACCAAATCCGGGCGCAACAGTTCAATTTTGATCAGAACCGGGTTCTTGTAACCAAGGTTCTAGATCACTATGATTTCATATATGGTTCCAGAGCCCAGCATACCTCTGTCTCCAAAAAAAATCAGATCTAGAGAGCTATAGCTGAGAGTGTCTCTGCCGAAGGCACTCATGCAAAATTGGTGGAGCATTGTAAAAAAAGATTCTCTGACATCAAGAGGATCTTGAAGGCCAAGCTGGCCAGGGAGAAAAAGTCTGCACATACTACAGGTGGTGGTGCTACGTATATCGCAGAGCTCTCGTCATACGAGACTCAGCTCATGGAGAAGTTGGGGGCTGATATGGCTCAAGGTCTGGATGAGGTCGGACATGATACTGACGAGTTGGTAGGTAATTACACTTTTTTTTCATGCGTTATCTATGTCGCAAATAATATTTAGGCCTTTTGTTTTATTTACATTATTATATGCACTAATCTTTATTTTTCTCTATTTTAAAATGATATGTTTTCCAGCATCTACTAGTGCTGCTGCTACTGCTGATGCTGATGCCACCGTTGGCCATCAGTATCCTGACTGAGTCCAGCCACAGCTTCTCCTCTGCAACGACACTGCCTGACATAATGTGCAGCACCCCTGAAGCAGCAGGTGTTGGCCAAACAACAGGTATGTTTATTTAATGTTATATTTTGTTTAATTAAAATGCTCTTATCCATATGATTTGAATTTGATTATTAAGTGTATATATATATATATATATATATATATATATATATATATATATATATATATATACACACACACCTTTTTTATCTCAGTGGAGGTACGAAGGGCTTTGGGACCAGCTCCAACCTCGTCTATATGCCCAATAGCTAACAAAAACATGAAAATACATAAATGTTCTAAGTGTGCTCATTTAAAGGAACAGTCAATGCCATAATGTTTAAATAGTCTTACTCTATAATATCACAGTATTAAACAACACTGTTAAATTACATTGATCTGTGATATAATCTGTGATTGACTGGTAACTTAAACTCTGCAAACATCCCCCTTATCACAGATATATATCTGCATTTAAACTATTGAAAAAAACTATATTTAAGATAAATATCTTGATTATGCAAAACTGTTTAATGTTTTTTTTTTTTTTTTTTTTTTTTTTTATAAATATTTTTATTGAGAGCACAGATGGGGTACAGAGAAAAGAAAAAGGTGAAGACAATAGCAGCGGGGAACAGTCTCAATATTATAACAGTAAAAGAAATATCTGTCATGGCGTTCTCTTCTAAAGAAAGGAGAATACCATGAAACAAAAGGAAAAATCCAGCAACCATGCATTGAACAAATCATAACATTAAACTCTATAGCTAGAATAAACTGGACTCTTCACTATCTGTCCCAACTATGACTTCCAATATGTCTCATCTGTGGGCTTATTTTCTAATAAGAATTGCTATACAACACATAAAACTAAAAAAAGCAAAAGAAAAAAAAAAAAAAACGAAGAAAATAAAAAAAAAAATAAATAAAAAAAAAAAAAACCGCAAAAATGTATGTAATCTTATCAGCCTTCTAGTTTACGGTTGCATTCAATTCTCTAAGGTAATGACTTGTTATACCTGCGGTAATTCCCCTCTTAGTGTTGCATTCATAACGTATTCTGTTGATCTTAACGGATAAATAATTTTCTTCTGTATATCTATTGCCTGGGAATATATGAAAGTTTCCCACTTTTTAAAGAAAGTCTCGACTTCCTTACTTTTATCTTGTTCTATCATACATTGTTCTAGTGTCATTTGTTTAAAGATAAAGTTACTCACTTCTGCTATGGATGGTAGTTTTTTTGAGATCCAAGTTCTCAGTAATAGAAACCTTGCCACCCCTATCACTAATTCGATAAATAATTTATTTTTTATTCTGGAATCTGCCTGTAATAGGAAAAAGACTGTGTCTCGGGAGATTGATATCCCTGTTTTTAATATCCTTGAGAGTAGAAAACTTATTTTATTCCAATACTGCCTAACTAATGTACATTCCCAAAAATAGTGTACAATATCAGCCCCACTGTTACCACATTTCGCACATTTATCCTTAATTTGGCTGTTCCATCTTGACATGGCACATGGTGTCAGGTATGTTTGATTAAGCAGGAAGATATGTGCTTCTCTAAAATTAGTAGAAGTGAAAATCTTATTTATTTTATTAATACTATTATATATACGATCTTCATTACATTCTCTAAACCCCTTCAGTTGCCATTTTTTGACGATGAGCTTTAAGTTTAAGCTACCCTCCTGTCTCAAAGATTCATTGTACCATTTTCTAATCGAGAAATCTCCTGCTTTACTTAAATTAAAGTTCAGCATAAGTGAGGGCCAATCCCAGTCCTTATTTTGGAGGTGTAATAGCTTATTGGCTAGACTCCTTAATTGTAGGTACGCAAAAAAAAATTTATTGGGTAAATCGAATTCAGCTCTTAATTCCTCAAACGTCTTAATGTACGGATTTTCTGTGTTGAAATTATAATACTCATAACTGAGCTGATCTTTTTGATCTTTTTAGGAATATCTGCAACTTTAGTATGTAAAAGAGCCTTTAGAGAATAGGGTTTCACTATTCCCTCTTCCAATGACCTTGCTGTATAATATTCCTTATCTAGCAGCCATTCCGCTGCAATTTTAACATGGCATGCTAAGTTATATTTCCCTATATCTGGGAATGCGAATCCTCCAGATTCCTTTAAAAGACACAATATTTTGAGAGAGATTTTTTTTCTTTTCTTACCCCACAGAAAATCGATTATATTTTTATTGAATACTTTAATATCTGTGGATTTAATGAGTAAAGGTAAATTCTGCATTTTATACAATATCTTTGGGAAAATAATCATTTTGATTAAACTAATTTTACCTGACAGGGCCAAGGGAATATATTTCCACACATTTAACTGGTCAGTAATTTTCTGTAAAATTGGTTTAACATTCAAGTCATACCACAACTTAGGGTTCTTACTGAGATTAATTCCAAGATATGTAATCTGATCTACTACTTTATAGGGAAATAAAGTATTAGATTCTTTTTGTTTATTAAGCCATAGGAGTTCAGTTTTATTAAAATTAACTCTATAACCCGAAAAGGAGCTATATAGCTCTATTATGTCCATAAGTTGTGGTATGCTCCGATTGCTATTTCTCAGGAATATCAAAACGTCATCAGCATATAGCAAGATCTTTTCCTCTATATTATTACAAACAATCCCTTGCATCTCTTGACGAATTTTAATAGCTAATGATTCAATAGACAGGTTGAACAAGAAAGGTGACAAGGGACAACCTTGTCTTGTACCTCTTTTCAGAGCAATATCTGCGGATTCCACTCCATTTACTGAAATTACAGATATCGGATTTTTATATATTGCTTTGATATAATTTAGAAAGGGGCCCGAGAAACCAAACTTAGACAGTGATGTGAAAAGATGATCCCACTGTACCGCATCAAAAGCTTTTTCTGCATCTATGGCTATTAAGGCTGCATCTTCTTTTATCTCCTGGTGTTTATCTGCCAGATCGTTAAAATATTCAATAATAATGCAAGCTTTACGTATATTAACCACAGAACTTCGATTATTCATAAACCCTACTTGATTTGTATGTATGATATTACCAAAAAATTTTTTTAATCTTTCCGCGACAATTATTGCTAAGATCTTATAGTCCACATTTAGTAGGGAAATAGGTCTGTATGCGTCTGGCTTCTCAGGGTCCCTTCCTTTTTTATATATCAGAATTGTATTTGCTTTAGTGAAGTTCTTTGACATGCTAGAATTTTCGGAGTAATACCAGTTATATAATTTGGTCAAATATGGTGCAATTTCTTTTTTTAAAATTTTATAGAACTCGGCTGGCAGATGATCCGGCCCAGGTGCTTTATTTAATTTAATCTTATTAATTGTTGTTTCTACTTCTTCTATCGTAATAGGCTGATTAATTGTATTAACTTCTTCCAGTGTTATTTTAGGAGTAGTTATTGAATCCCAGAACCGCCTTTTATTCGAGCTGTCTAACTCAGATGCCCCATAAAATTTGCTGTATATTTGGTAAAAGATCTCGTTTATTTCTAACGAGTCATGTATATATGTATCTTCCACTTTTATTACCGGTATTGTATTAGTTTTTTTTTCAGATTTAACTACTTTCGCTAGAAGACTACCTGTTTTATTACCAAATTTCATAAACTTAGCTTTACTTTTGAGATCTTCTCTAATAGTTTCTTGTGTATAGAATGTGTCCCTTTCTTGTTTTGCCTGGGTATACCTGAACCAGTTCTTTTTTGTAGTACTTGATAGGTATCTATTATAAGAATTTATAACTTGATTCGTTAATTGTTCTTCCCTTCTCTTTCTTTTCTTTTTAAATGTGGCCATATAGCTTATTATTTCTCCCCTTAACACTGATTTAGCTGTTTCCCACAGTATTTCTATCCTATCTAGATATTCTCTGTTCAAATTTATAAAAATATTGAAATTTTCTCTTAACATAGCTACAAAAGATGCATTTTTCAGCATATATTTCGGGAAGTGGAAGAAGTTTCTTTTAGGAACTCTTGTTAATATTTCCTCTAGGGTAAGTTCTAGTGTAATAGGAGCGTGATCAGATATGATCACATCTTTTATATCTGCCTTTGGGTTAGCCAGCAATAAGGACTCGGATATCAGGAAAAAATCAATCCTCGATAGTGATTCTAGTGATTTTGATAAACATGTAAATCTTTTTAAATCTGGATATTGGAGTCTCCAAATATCATGGACTTTAAGTGATTTTTTAAATGTATGCAGGATTCTCATTTCCTTCGATATTCTAGAATCCTTTTTCCTACCTTTTGTGCTTTTCCTGTCTAGTGGGAATCTAGGTGTTAAATTAAAGTCACCAGCAATTATTAAATTTTTTTCATTATACTTTAACATTAATACCTGCAATTTATTCCAAAATTCCGGGTCCAGATTATTTGGACCATAGACATTACACAAAGTATAAATCTTTTTTTTTATTTCTATTTCGATAATAATATAGCGTGCATTGTCATCTCTTTTAACTTCAAGAATTTTATATTCTAGATTCTTGCCAAGTAGTATGGCTACACCCTTTTTCCTTTCTAAACACGGAGTGGCAACTACTTCTTTTACCCAATTAACTTTTAATTTAGCTAATTCTGTTGCAGACAACCTGACTTCCTGGAGAAAGGCAATATCAGTGTTTAATTTTTTAAGATGCTTTAGGATTGTCTTTCTTTTAATAGGGGAGACAATACCACCAACATTCCAAGATGTAAGACCTAGTAAGTTCCTAATTTTATTCTATGCAAGCTACCAACCACAGATTTTCCAACACTACTAGACATATCCTTAACTTTATGAGAGGCTGATAAGAAGACAAAACAAAAAAAAAAAAACAAAAAAAAGAGAAAATACAAATCAAAACCAGTTAAAATTTTAACGCTGTTCTCCTTTATGTCATAAATCCTGACAAACTGTGACATAATACTGTTTAGCTTCTTCATTATTCTGAAAAGATTTAAAGCCATCCTTACCTCCTACTTTCAAGATAGCAGGATAGACTACAAATGCCTGTAACCCCTTTTGAATAAATTGCGAGCACATTTGTGACATTATTTTCCTTTTATTCGAGGTTTCCATTGAAAAGTCTTGAAAGATAAGGACTTTCCTGTCATCCAACCGGAGAGGTTCTGAGAGTTTTTTAAAGTATTTTAAGATTTCAGCTTTGTCCTTATAGTTCAAGAATTTTGCTATCACTGGCCTAGTGCGGGATCTGCCCATAGGGTCTTCACCCAAGTATTGCTTACTTGAACCCAGTCTATGTATCCGCTCAGCTATGATTTCTAATCCTTCCCTTTGCATGCCCAGTTTCCTTGGTATTTCTTTGGTGATTTAAGTGCTTCTAACTCACTATTTACATATTTTTCAGATATACCTATGAACCTTAGATTATTTCTTCTTGATCTATCTTCAGCAACATCTGCTCTGACTTGTAATTTTGCAATTTGTCCAGTTAACTCTTCGATCCTATTACTTTTAATAGTCAGTTGATCCTCTAGGTTCGATATTCTATTTTCTATTTCTCCTATTCTTGCATTAAAATGTTTTAACTCATTTGATACCGTTGATATTTCTAGTCTGAGATTATCAAACTGTGGCATCAATAAAGCAGAAATTTGAGTTATTAACATTTGTGTATCTATGTTAACATGAGGTGTGTTCGCACTATCTAAATTCTCTTGTATGGGATCGATTGTATTCTTGTTCTTATTTCTTTCCCTAGTTTTGGCTGACATTACAGCTGGGGACTTATCTTTTGAATTCTGGATAAACTTATCCATTAATAATCACTTGTATTTATAAAAATGTACCACAGGAAGGGGAAGACAAAAGAGAGAAAAAAAAAAAAAAAAAAAAAGGGGGGGGAAGTGTGTGAGTAAAACTAATGTGAAAAAGTGTTAGTAGTGAGTATGAGCCACTTGGGCAGGTGTAAGTCTAAGTGATCAAGGACTAAACCAGAGTCTACAGAGGGAATAAAAAATCAAAAGTGTGAGATGGTGTTGTGGGTCAAAAGTGAATAATTAGTGTAGGAGTGTGTGAGGGAAGAGAGGGAAAAAAAAAAAAAAGAAAAAAAAAAAAAAAAAAAAAAAAATATATATATATATCAAGTACCCAACAAGGGATAGGTTGTAATGTTAAGCGCTATACAATTTTCTAAGCTAAGTTATTTCTGTGAGTTTAACCTCTTATTTACTTTTAATCGTTGTGGAGCCTTCAATCTTAAAAAATAAAAAAGACAGAGTTCAAATTACTTTACACTCTTCTATTTTATCAATCTAGCCTATCAAACCTTCAAAAAAAAAAAAAAAAACAACTTGAACCAACTGCCAGGTTTTTCACTGCAGTCCCTACATTCTGTTCACAACACAAACCCACTGGATCAGGGTCCCAAACTTATACCCTAGCCACACTGTACATTCTTCACAAAGGTGAAACCATGGGTGTTTTTACAACATATAACAAAACTCTAAAGCTTAATCATATACAGCACAGTTGGTCCTGGGTTAATATATCTTTGTCAGAAGGAAATAACAGTCTTTCCAAGTGTCACCAGCTACCTAGTTCTTCACTGGGTTCAGCATTTTTATCACAACACAGTCCACTTGCATGCTAATCCCAGACTTGCACACCAGGCTTTCTGATTTTTCTTCCTGTTAGTATAGTGGATCTTTTACTCAGACTGTTATCACAACCAAGATCCGTGACCACTGTCAGTATATTCCAAATACCAGCTAGTACCAGTTTCTTCACTGGGAGCTTCAGGCCTCAAACACAGCACAGAATTCTTACGTACTTATCCCAGACTTACACACTAGGCACACAGTATATTCTTCAGTATAGTGTATTATGGTATATTGCAGTTAAGTCCCCTCAAACTCAGGCTTTGCTTAGTGCCTATAGAGTTGCACTTTTATGTGTATTATAGATCTGAGCTGAGTAATTAGCCCCCGGGTTTCCTTTTCTCAATATATCTGTATTCTTTCTCTTTATTTTTCTTTTTTTTCAACAACGCAGTGCGTTCAGATATGAAAGTGTAGGGTTTGTTGAATCAGATTTGTGTGTAACAGTTTTCTTCACTGGGGCAATATATAGCACCTTCCAATAGGGGAAAGAAAACAGCCTGTTGGATTCCAGAGACCTGCTTCAGTGACTCTCTTTATACTGTCACACAGATATGGGCCATCACAACAACTTCCCCCTATGGAGTACCCAGACCAGGGATCACGTTTCCAACTGAGTTCTTTGTCTAGTTATTTTTTTTTTCCCCAGCCAGCAATAACAGAAATTAGGCCGATAAAACAGATGAATACCTCAGGCCTTAGTGTTATCTCAATTGTTACCAGATATCAGTCACAGTCTTCCCTGCACCCAGACTAATAAAACTGCACACATTCATATCCTCATAGTCAGAGAAAGAAAATAACCTTGCAGCGGCTTTTACCGCACATAGTCTGATGTGTGAGTACTTATCTGAGAGGATGGCTTTCTCTTCTGTTATCGTCAGTCTTGTAGCTCCATGTCCATGTTCATGGGCATTTTCCTGAGCAGCGTTGCTCCTGCCAGGGAGCTTTACTGGCTGTGGGATATGTTCGGTGGAGTGCCTTTGTTATCTCTGTGTCACGTACCCGCTGAGCGTAGCCTGTCAAGGCTTCACGATGGTCGATGAGAAGCGCTCCCAAACTGGTACTCTTTGCTCGGCTCTTTTGGGCCTAGAGCCTGTGACTGGCGGTTAGAGTATACACGAAGTATACACGGAGCAAACGCTAGCTTCGCGCCACTCCGATGTTACCGCCCACCGGAAATCCTCACTGTTTAATGTTTAGTTTATGCTTTTATATACCTTTATGAAAGAATTCAAATTTAGAGTTGTCTGTTATGTCAACATACATGTAAAAGAAGAATTTGAGATTAGTGATAGGAGCAAACAATATCCGGTGTGTCTAGGGTTGCCACCTCGACCTTATTTTCATTGACACTTATGAGTTACACATGGTGCAGGGTGTGAAGGGAGGACAATGAATAGTACTGTTCAGTATTACTATTCCTGTGCTGTCCAGGGCTGAAATTCATGTTCGCCTCTGCACACCCTGCAGCCTGTGTAACTCATAAGTGTCCAGGAAAACATGGCTGGTGTGCCAACCATAGGTGTAACATATATTGAATCTTGTGTTGTAGCATGTAGAGCTAATCAGTCATTAGAATCAATGTAAGCTTAGAAAAGAAAAGGCTGTGTTTAAAAACAATTAAACGGACGTGAAACACAAATGTTTTCTTTTCCTATTTGGATAGAGCAGACAATTTAAACAAATTTATAACTGACTTGCATTATCAATTTTGCTTAAAGGGACAGTAAAGTCATATTTCGACATTCATGATATAAATAGAACATACAATTCTTAACTTTAAAAATGACTTCTATTATTTCATTTGCTTCCTTTTCGTGTTTTCCTTTTATGAAAGGTTTATCTAGGAAAGCCCAGGAGCAGGAAAGAACATAAGTTCTAGATGCTCATTGGTGGATGCATATATATATATGAAGTTCAAAAATGAGCACTCTCACCACAATAACAGCGGCCAGGGTGCCAACGGTTAAATATAGCTGATAAAGGACGGCACTCACTGGTCTTTCCAAAGTGTACTTTAATAGGAAAAGGTGACATTTCGGGGGCACTGAGGAAGGGGAGTGTCCCCCCGAAATGTCACCTTTTTTTTCTATTAAAGTACACTTTGGAAAGACCAGTGAGTGCCGTCCTTTATCAGATATATATATATATATATATATATATATATATATATATATATATATATATACTCTGATTTTCATTAGCTCACCCATGTGTTCATTTTGAAACCAGTAGGTCAGTGCTGCTTCTTCTATAAATGATACCAAGAGAATTAATCAAATTTGACTATAGAAGTAAGCTTGATTTTTTTAAAAAAAAATTGTATGTTCCACCGAAATTATGAAATAAATATTTTTGGTTTCATGTAGCTTTAATTATCTTTTTATCATTTGATGAAGGAAAAGCATTGCAATACTGGCAGCTAGCTGTACACATTTAGTTACACAATCCAAAGATAAAAAATATGTGCACACAATAACCAGCAAATAGCTAGCACTAGTGTAGGATATGTGCATATTTATATTTTAAAAGTACATAACAAGAGAACAAAGCACTATAGAAAATACACGTTTATTCAAAAGTTTATTAAGATAACATTACCTATCTGAGTTAAAGTATCTTAAATTTTAAATCTCTCTATGAATCATGAAAGTTTCATTTTTAATTACATATGCCATTAATGTTTCACTTGAAATTACGTGTGATTATAATATTTTTGTTTTACCTTTTCTTTAGATACCGGTCGTGCAAGTGATATTGAAGAGGAGCTGTCCGTTTGTCTTCGGGAGATAAGAGCAACTGTGGATGAGGAGTTCTTGGGAGAGATCCTGTCTCAGGAATCACAGGAGCAGGAAATCTCCCAGGGAACATATCATCCAGTTGCGATTGACCCTGCCACGTATGCCCCGGCTGCTCTGGGCCCTGGTGCCCCTGCTGCTCATGCCTCAGCAGCACCTGGCCATGCTGATCCTGCCCCAGAACAGCTGCCTCTTAATGAAGATGGAGCAATTAGAGAAATGTTGATTCTGGGGAGACAGTACAGGATTGATCACCATTCAGTCAGTGGTTCAAGAGAGTCCTTGATTTTGACAGCCTCTCAATAGAAGCTCTATTGTGTCAAAATCGATGGATCACCTCTCGATCACTGAGGGCATGGAGACCAATCCTAGGCAGGAAAACCCTCAGCACCTTCTTTGATGCTCGGCAGCTATCATCCCCCGTCTTGCTCTGCATCTCCATAATAATAACACAATCTCGATCATGTTCATCAACTCCATTGCAAATTATTATGGAACTGAAGTATTGTGTGTTGATTGAAAAACCTTTTTATAATGCCAAGTTCTACAGCTGTAAATGATTGCAGTAATTGATTGAATAACTTATGCGCCACACATTACATAACATAGACAAATTAATGATGGGTTTTCTGTATTTTTGCGTCATTATACGAGCACAAAGTGGTTTGTAAAAAGGTAACATGTATGGAATCACCTCCCAGATGACCAGTTCACCAGTTGAAAATGTATGGAAGCACCTCCCAGATGACAAGTTAACTATCTCAAAACCAGCTGTAGACACTTGATTTTGATTGATGAAATTAACTGAATTACTTCTGTGACACACAGTACATAACATGACAGGATTTTAGTTTTTTTCATGGATGCATCATTATACGAGCACAAAGTTGTTGTTTTAAAGGTAATATGTATGGGAGCACCTCCCAGATGACAAGTTCACCAGCTGTAAATGCAGGTGTATGCTTGATAGTAATTGTGCAATTAACTTATGTCTAGATTACGAGTTTTGCGGTATGAGTGAAAAAGCAGCGTTAAGGCTCTTTTTCACTACTGCTGGTATTACAAATCTTGCAGGTTTAGCTGCACCGCACACTTTTTTGGCCGTAATGCAAAGTAACTACCGCAGCTTTCAAAAAGTCCTTTTTCAATGGGACTTCCATATCCCCGGTATTACGAGTTTGCATTTCAAGAATGCTTATCCTGCTAGCTTCTGGCTTTTTAAAGGTATGAATGTGTTTTGATTGGTTCCTTCATTTCCTTTTGATTTCTATCAACACCTGTGTGGCTTCCAATGTAAAGGTGGACTTTATTTAAGTTGGTAATGATTGTTTCTGTGTTGTTATTTAGTTACATGATACACAAGGAAGAGAACTTATCATTTCTGCTTTATTAGCATTCACACAATTCAACTTATATATTTCAATTCTAAAGTGCCAACTTAAATAAAGTCCACCTTTACATCGGAAGCCACACAGGTGTTGATAGAAATCAAAAGGAAATGAAGGAACCAATCAAAACACATTCATACCTTTAAAAAGCCAGAAGCTAGCAGGATAAGCATTCTTGATAAAGCCCAGAAGGGTGAAACGCGTTGAATGGGACCTGCTACACTCTACTAAACTTCATTTACTACTGTCACAAAGCTGTGTGACCCTGCAACTTTAAACTTTTCTCCTGACCCCGCAAGTTAAAATCTACCTTTGGTAACTTCAGGGAATACGGTGTTACTGCTAAACACTGACCAAAGATTTCTTCAAACCTTAAGAAGTCTGAGGGAACCCAGATGAAAACAATATTTGGGCTATAAGAAGAAAGGAAAACAAAAAAAAGGATAACTACATCACCAGAACGGATCATCACCCCTGACCTCTGAATCAAAGAGAAGGTCAGGTGACTTATCAGAAGCACCAGGAACAAACAGTCTGTGAATCCCTCACAGTGAAGAATATCATCGGTTGCAACCAGAACAGATTAAGGTACCTCTACACTAATTTGCACTACGTTTTTTAAAACACGCAAACTGAACTTTAAAGACATCAAGGTATTCATCTGTTAAATTAACCATTTCCATTAACCACGATTGCTTTGGCACCTAAATCAGAATATTGGCTGTTTTTTGCCTTTTTAACTATCCAGCACACCTGAGCCAATTATATGTCCAAGGAAAGTAACTGTGTAACTTTATAACTGTATTTGTTACTGAAGAACTGTAAAGCTGTTAGGACTGATACATTTGTGCCTTTTATATATTCAATTCACCATTTATCTTAGAAATCTGTTGCATGCCATATGTTATCTATAGAATCCTTTATACCTGGAATTCTAGGATTATATGGTTCTAGTCTGTTTTTATAAGTGTTGTATAAGGGAGACGTCCCTTTATTAATTAGGAAAAGCATTTGCTGTTGTTTTTATGTGTTATAAGAATTTTTAAATAAACTAGATTGTATAAAACATAAATTACAGGGTGTTAGGTGTAAACATACATTTTCTTTCCCCTTAGGAATCAATGGGGCTGCGTTACAGAGCTTTACACTCCTTTTTTGCAGGTGTTAGGCTTTTTTCAGCCGGCTCTCCCCATTGATGTCTATGGGGAAATCGTGCACGAGCACATAAAACCAGCTTACAGCAGCTCTCAGCAGCGCTGGTATTGGAGTGCGGTATGGAGCTCAATTTTGCTCTATGCTCACTTCTTGTCTGCTAACGCCGAATTTTTGTAAACCTGTAATAGCATCGCTGTAGGGAGGTGAGCGGTGCAAATACCTGGCAAGTTAGTACCGCACTGCTCATAGTGCAAAACTCGTAATCTAGCCGTTAATTACTTATGCGCCACACATGAGTATTTAAATATAAAGAAATTCATGATTCTGACTTTCTGTTTTTTCATGGTAGCGTCGTGGAAGCTTAAAAGGTTAGTCAGTGATTATGGTGTTTTCAGACTCCAATATTAAAGCACAATGTGGTGTATTAACATTGCCAAACATGACTTAGAAAGAGAATGCAATTTTAAACACATTTGCATGTATTTTTGTATGGAAGAGTTTTCATTCTCTTGTTATCCTTTGTGGGAAGGAGAATGCAATTTTAAACACATTTGCATGTATTTTTGTATGGAATAGTTTTCATTCTCTTGCTATCCTTTGTGGGAAGGAGAATGCAATTTTAAACACCTTTGCATGTATTTTTGTATGGAATAGTTTTCATTCTCTTGCTATCTTTTGTGGGAAGGAGAATGCAATTTCAAACACATTTGCATGTATTTTTGTATGGAATAGTTCTCATTCTGTTGCTTTCCTTTGTGGGAAGGGGAATGCAATTTTAAATGCATTTGCATGTATTTTTGAATGGAATAGTTCTCATTTTCTTGCTATCCTTTGTGGGAAAATATTTGCTGAGTGTATTGAAAAATAATGTGGTGTATTAACATTGCCAAACTTTGCATTGGTTTTATTTGTATTAGTGTTTAAAAAGTATCACAAACTGTCTGTGTTTTCAGAATCCCATTGATTTCTATGGCATTCGCGCCTTCTGAGGTGGCGGTTTGAACGATATACGAGGTATACTGCCTCATAATAAACGCGAGCGTACCTGTTGAATATTTGATAACTTAGTAAGAGGATTAAATAGAGTCGAATATGATGGTGAATGATCAGTATTCCGCTTGAATAAGACATGCATCGATATGCGTCGGATTGATCTTGCGGGAGTGTATATTACGTTACAAATTTCAACATTTGACAATGTTTATGCTTTGTTAACTACGGCGGATCAAATTTGTGTCTAATATGAAGTGAGATTCCAGCGGATTAAGAGATATTTTCAGTTGAATGTTTGATAAATTGGCCCCTATGTGTGGTTAATGTAAAGTTAGGATGTGTAGTCAGACTTGTACTATCTATACTCTAACGAACTCTGCATGTACCCTCTGCCCTTCAAGCTACAGCCTCATGCAGTTCAATATTGTTGACTAAAACCTTTAAAAACTTCTGCTGACACATCACTATGGAGGATGAATCATCATCAGCCATAACAAAATAAAGAAAACAAGGTTCATCTCTCACTGGAACAATTGGTCAGATATCTGGACACAGTAAATAATCTCACTAATAATGTCCTGAGTCAGTCCAATGCAGTTTTACATCGAATTATATAATTGCATACAATTGGGCATGAACAACATTATTTTTTTTACACAGATATATACAGTTTTCATCTTACAGAAATAAGCATTATTTAGTCTCACATTTCTGGAACATTTTGTGGTTTCTATAAATGCGGCATCTGTGTCACTTGAACTGCAGCAAGTCTGGTGATTTTTCTTTTTATAAAACAGAGAACAGTACCAACAAATAGGAAGCGAAAAAAATAAGTTGATGTACTGAAAGCAAATTTATTCTGAGAAAATATAAGACAATTAAAAGGATTTGTGCACAAATCTCTCAATATAATAATAAAAACAATACTATGGGCTCCATTTATCGCTGTCATGAACCTCATTTGCCCGGCCTCGCACAGAGCCGTTGCTTGTGCAATGCGGCCCCTGCTCAGGCACAGCCAATCGTGCATGAGTGGGGGTTATCAATCATTCCGATCAGATCTGCTCAGGATGATTGAAATCTGCCACAATTTCGGTGGCGGGGAAGTTAAGTAGCACCAGTCTTAAGACCGCTTCTACTTAAATAGAGATCCAGACTTGCTCATGCGAGTCTGAAACGTTGGGACTCTGAAGCTGTTCTTGCAGCTTGATAAATGCAGCTCTAAATATTACAAAGATACACATCTATGTCTATAAATGTAAAATAAATGAATTGTTAACAATCAGAGGTTGATGGAAAAGACCCCAAAGGCTGTGAACAAAAAATCTAAAACTTCCACTTAGAGGTAATAATCTTCTAAATATAGTCCAACCATGGAAAATAGTCCAATACCCCAATGATTTACTTGAGCTAAAATAAAATATACTGCAAATAGTAAATAAATAATAACAGAGAAGGTTGCATTAACTCTGATACACAAATGCTACATGGGGTGTCATTTAGTGCCCAAGAACATGCCTGGCACGTCCTCTGGGGTTTCAAGTGGTGGAAGCCATCGTAATCGCTTCCAGGCGCTTTCAAGGTATTGCAGTGAGGCCTCGATTTTGAGGCATCACTGCAATACCGTTTTTACCCACTGATGCAAAGAGGGCCACTCTGTGGCCCCCTCTCTACACCTGCCAGCGATGGTGCCGATAGTTTGTGGGTGGGAGACATTGCAGGGAGGCATGTGGGTGGCCCATCGCTGGGGGATATACGTTAGAGGGAGCGGGATAGTGCGCAGGGGCACTGGGAGTGTGCACGGGGGCAGGGGCGCTCACGGGGGCAGGAGCAGGTGGGACTGCTACACTATGGAACATAAAAAGTGTAATTGATGGAGGGGGATGAGAATAAATATTATCCAAGGGATCTGGGAAGGGGTGGGGGGTAGGTTATGGAAGGGGGGGGCAACTACACTACAGAAAAATATGGATTTAAAAAAAATAAAACAAATTATATTGCAAACTGGGTATTGGCAGACAGCTGCTAGTACCCAAGATTGGTGCAAATAGGTAGCCGGGGGGAGGGTTAGAGAGCTGTTTGGTGGGGGATCAGGGAGATTGGGGGCTAAGGGGGGATCCATTACTGCTGAATATGTATTTAAAAGAAAAAAAGAAAGACTTTTATTTTAGTACTGGCAGACTTTCTGCCAGTACTTAAGATGGCAGGGACAATTGTGGGGTGGGGGAGGGAAGAGAGTTGTTTGGGAGGGATCGGGGGGTGGGATGTGTCAGG
This sequence comes from Bombina bombina, assembly GCF_027579735.1. Taxonomy (NCBI): domain Eukaryota; kingdom Metazoa; phylum Chordata; class Amphibia; order Anura; family Bombinatoridae; genus Bombina; species Bombina bombina. The sequence goes on from NC_069504.1 coordinate 960,733,724, forward strand.
TGGGAGGTTGATCTCTACACTAAAGCTAAAATTAAACCTACAAGCTACCTAATTAACCCCTTCACTGCTGAGCATAATACAAGTGTGGGGTGCAGCAGGAATTTAGCGGCCTTCAAATTACCAAAAAGCAATGCCAAAGTCATATATGTCTGCTATTTCTGAACAGGGGGATCCCAAAGAAGCATTTACAACAATTTGTGCCATAATTGCACAGGCTGTTTGTAAATCATTTCAGTGAGAAACTTAAAGTTTGTGAAAAAGTTTTATTTTTTATTTGATCACATTTGGCAGTGAAATGGTGGCATGAAATATACCAAAATGGGCCTAGATCAATACTTTGGGTTGTCTACTAAAAAAAATACTCTCTGGTACTCTGGTATTGTTCTTGATTTGGCTGTGCACCATCTTTAAATGTAAAGTGACTACAGTATTTTTTGTACTTTCCTAAATAATCTTCAAACACTAGTGTGCACTTCTCTTTAATGGTTTTATTCATGCATACATTATTTTAATACTTTTATCCATCTATCAGTTTTGATATACCTAAAGCTTTTACAGGTATAGCTCACTTTACAGTGCTTCACTTTACAGCGATTCACTAATACAGCGCTTTGTGGAGCTGAAGTTTAACCTCCAAAGATTTTGAAACAGTGCTGTAATCATCGTGAGATTGCTAGAAAAGTGACTGGCACCATTTTGTTATGCTTAGTTCACTCTGTTTACAGAATTACAGTGCAATCTGTATCTCAGTGCTATAGTCTGGCAAATTTTGCTACAGTAATTGCCACTATTTTACAGGTACAGTATTTTTTGAATACTAATTTAATACTGTGCTGTGCTAGTGTTAAACTAAACGCAGCACTACTGCACCCCTATTATTTGTTAGTTCAAACATGTTTTCAAGTCTTTAAACACACTGGCAAGTGAAAAGAAAGCTAAAACTGCCTTGTTTCACTTTAAGGCGGTTTTCACTTTACAGCGGTGCTCTGGTCCCTAATCCGCTGTATGAGTGGGGTATACATGTATCTAATTTTGACCAAATAATGTTGGATGCATATTCTTTACAATATACAAAGATATTTTTTTTCTTAATAAATCTACTGTAATCAATCTAATTCCTGCTCTTGTGACTGTGTTTTTTTGTGGGTGAAAGTAAGTGGGGAGAAGGGTCACTTTATAATGTTGTATTAATATTTCTGGATTTGTCGGATTAGCTGTTAAACCCCTTACATACACGTTTGTGTCGTGTTGTGTTAAGGGAAATATAGAACACCAGTGATTAAAGGGACATTATACACATTTTTTCTTTGCATAAATGTTTTGTAGATGATCAATTTATATAGCCCATAAAGTTTTTTTTTTTTTTTTTTAAACTGATAGTTTTTGCTTATTCTTAAATAACATTGCTCTGATTTTGAGACTCCTAACCAAGCCCCAAAGTTTTAGGAGAATACCGAAGTATACCTACTCCACCTTGCTTCTGTTTGTGTAAAGGGTCTTTTCATATGCAAAGGAAGGGGGAGGGGGAGTGTCTGATAATTCTCACTTGCAATGGGTGCTCCAGTAACCTTTTAACAGAGCTAAACTGAAAGCTTCTAAGTAAGTTTTTTTGCGCCTGTGGAAGCGCAAATTACTGGGAATAACAGTATCTTTTTTGCGCTGAACTTTTGAAAAATTAGTTGGAAGAGTAAAGTACTGCATCACAAGATGTAAAAGCATGTATTATAATGGTGTTCGACTGAGTCTGTATGGCGAAATATACAACACGCAATTACAGCCGGAATTATCAGCGCAAAACAATGATGAATAAGCAACTGGGCGTATTTGTAGGTTGGGCTGTTAAATTACGCCTATTACTAATGTATATTGGTGCACTCGGGAGCGCGCCTGTGCGCCTAGGCGAATGCAAGTGAAGTGCAAAGAAGTTTCTTTCAGATTTGCGCAATTATAGGCGCAGAGTGCTTTGATAAATATGAGGTTCCGTTTGTATGCGTTATTTTGGACGATATTAGAGGAGAATGGCTTTGATAAATCTAGCCCTAAATGGTTTTATACTGGATTTTTATATCAGTATCTGTGCATCTTATTCTTTATAATAGTGTCTATTACATGCAGTTATATGAAAATTGGTGTATACTGTCCCTTTAACACTGCACCAGAAAGTAAAATGTAAGAGGGTTAATATTGCACCAGAGAGGTTAATGTGGCATTTACAAGGCCAGATTTGTAATGAGGCAGAGTACGCATGTGCCTACGGGCACCCTCCATAGAGGGGATCCGTGCCTAATTGCTGGTGTTCTGTCAATTAATTCAACAGAACACCGGCAACAACAAGGAGGGTGCGCTCTATATAGAACACTATTAAGAGCGCTCCTCCTTCTTTTCCATGACCGGCAGCTTCCGTGGGGGCAGAGAGGGACCTCGGTGTAGGCTGCCTATTAAAAAGTCTGTCCAGCACAGGCAGGCGTTTCATTGGCACAACGGAAGACGCCGGTAACAGAAAACAAGGGGGATGCACTCTGTATAGCGCACTCTGTGCCTATGGGCGCCCGAAATGTAAATCCGGCCCTGGGCATTAAAGGATTAACATGGTAACATACCAGTTTATACGGCATACATGGGGTTATTGAAGAGTAATGGATTGGAAGAAGCCCAAACCATAGCTTAAAGGGACACTGAACCCAATTTTTGTCTTTCGTGATTCAGATAGCGCATGCAATTTTAAGCAACTTTCTAATTTACTCCTATTATCAATTTTTCTTCATTCTCTTGCTATTTTTATTTGAAAAAGAAGGCATCTAAGCTTTTTTTGGGTTCAGAACTCTGGATAGCACTTTTTTATTGGTGGATGAATTTATCCACCAATCAGCAAGGACAACCCAGGTTGTTTACCAAAAATGGGCCGGCATCTAAACTTACATTCTTGCATTTCAAATAAAGATTCCAAGAGAATGAAGAAAATTTGATAAAAGGAGTAAAGTTGCTTACAATTTCATGCTCTATCTGAATCACAAAAGAAAAATTTGGGTTTAGTGTCCCTTTAAGTAATTCAACTGCAAAGTGAATAAGTAGAAACCCACTACTTAATTGAAAAAGGAAATTTTCAATTAAATTGCAGTAAAGCCCTCTTCAACCTCATTAGGTCTAATAAACCTCCTTTAGCCAATTTAACCTCTTTGTTGCCATATTAATCGCCTAATGTCATGTTAACCACAGACAGCCCAATATTAACTTGCTTAGATTTAGCAAGCACTTATAAGCACTCAAGCAAGTTTTCTTACATAAGTCAATTCTTTTTTAGTCGTTTTTTTTTTTTTTAAACATTTAGGGGGGCATTACATCCCTGGCGATGGGGAAAAAATGGTCTCACTAGTTTTCTATGCAGCGTAACTAGACTGTTGCGCTGAGCAGCTACACTGCTGCGCTGCATAGAAAACTGAAACAGGTTTTTTTTCCAGTTGCCAGGGATGTAATCTCCCCCATATGTTCTTAATTTTTTTTTCTGGTGTGGAAGTCACATCTGTTCTTTTGTATACCCCAAAGTTTTATAATTTTATTTGTACTTACAAACATTTTTGTTGTTATAATACTTTTGAATCAAAGAGTACATGTACACATAATGCACAATATCTCCGAAATCAAACCGGAACAAACGTTCATTTTTGCGGCACAAATCAGCACAAACGCAGCACAAACGAATGGTATATTTGTTTTTAAAATTGCATAACATGGGGTGCAAAGTGGGCGGAGTTTCAGCAAATATAATGCGCTATATCTCCAAAACCAAACTGGCACAAACATTCGTTTTTGTGGCACAAATCAGCACAAACGCAGCACAAACAAATGGTATATTGGTTTTTAAAATTGCATAACACGGGGTGCAAAGTGGGCGGGGTTTCATAAAAAAATAATGCGCAATATCTCCTAAACCAAACCGGCACAAACGTTAGTTTTTGCGGCACAAATCAGCACAAACACAGCACAAACGAATGGTATATTTGTTTTCAAAATTAAATAACATGGGGTGCAAAGTGGGCGGGGTTCATAAAAAATAATGCGCTATATCTCCGAAACCAAAATGGAACAAACGTTTGTTTTTGCGGCACAAATCAGCACAAACGCAGCACAAACGAATGGTATATTTGTTTTTAAAATTGCATAACATGGGGTGCAAAGTGGGCGGAGTTTCAGCAAATATAATGCGCTATATCTCCGAAACCAAACCGGCACAAACATTCGTTTTTGTGGCACAAACAGCACAAACGCAGCACAAACAAATGGTATATTGGTTTTTAAAATTGCATAACACGGGGTGCAAAGTGGGCGGGGTTTCATAAAAAAATAATGTGCAATATCTCCTAAACCAAACCGTCACAAATGTTAGTTTTTGCGGCACAAATCAGCGCAAACGCAGCACAAACGAATGGTATATTTGTTTTCAAAATTGAATAACATGGGGTGCAAAGTGGGCGGGGTTCATAAAAAATAATGCGCTATATCTCCGAAACCAAAATGGCACAAACGTTCGTTTTTGCGGCACAAATCAGCACAAACGCAGAACAAACAAATGGTATATTTGTTTTTAAAATTGAATAACATGGGGTGCAAAGTGGGCGGGGTTTCATAAAAAAATAATGTGCAATATCTCCTAAACCAAACCGGCACAAACGTTAGTTTTTGCGGCACAAATCAGCACAAATGCAGCACAAACGAATGGTATATTTGTTTTTAAAATTGCATAACATGGGGTGCAAAGTGGGCAGGGTTCATAAAAAATAATGCGCTATATCTCCGAAACCAAAATGGCACAAACGTTCGTTTTTGCAGCACAAATCAGCACAAACGCAGCACAAACAAATGGTATATTTGTTTTTAAAATTGCATAACATGGGGTGCAAAGTGGGCGGAGTTTCAGCAAATATAATGCGCTATATCTCCTAAACCAAACCGGCACAAACGTTAGTTTTTGCGGCACAAATCAGCACAAACGCAGCACAAACGAATGGTATATTTGTTTTTAAAATTGAATAACATGGGGTGCAAAGTGGGCGGGGTTTCATAAAAAATAATGCGCTATATCTCCAAAACCAAAACAGCACAAACGTTCGTTTTTGCAGCACAAATCAGCACAAACGCAGCACAAACAAATGGTATATTTGTTTTTAAAATTGCATAACATGGGGTGCAAAGTGGGCAGAGTTTCAGCAAATATAATGCGCTATATCTCCGAAACCAAACCGGCACAAACGTTCGTTTTTGCGGCACAAACCAGCACAAACGCAGCACAAACAAATGGTATATTTGTTTTTAAAATTGCATAACATGGGGTGCAAAGTGGGCGGGGTTTCATAAAAAAATAATGTGCAATATCTCCTAAACCAAACCGGCACAAACGTTGGTTTTTGCGGCACAAATCAGCACAAACGCAGCACAAACAAATGGTATATTTTAATTCAGTTTTTACAAACATGGGGTGCCAACTTCACATAGGTCTTTGTACATGTATTTTAATTTGTTTTTAATAAATAGTGTTTTTTAATTTGTAAAAATACTCTTGTGAGTGATTTTACCTGCCTGCACCTGCTTGGAGTGGAACCTAACACACAGAAGTCTGCCACTTTTGGATATTGCATCCTAAGGAAAAGTGCCTTGGTGGTGAGCTGACACACCTTACCATAATATGCCAGCTTGCTCCTACTAGCACATAAGTGTGCTCATCTAACATGTGAGTACCCAATCTTCCTTTGTGCTGTCAAACACCATATCCTTTGTGATCTGCACAATTTGGTGCTTTTCCTGTGTTTTATCTTTCTACTACAGTTAATGACTGATATCCTCTGTGGGTGAGCTGTCACACCTGATAAAATCTGCAGCCTGTCCCTACAAGCACATAGGTGTGCTCTAGAGCCTTGTGAGTACCCATTTGGCTTTTTTCTGTGGCTTTGTGCTCTTTTGATGATACTACACATGAGACGCCCCTTTGTTTTGTCTTTTATATAGTATCTCTGGACCATTGTTGGTGAGGAGGAGGCTTTAATATGCCAATAACTTTCCTTTAATATGCCAAATTGCTGGCAATTCTAATTGTATTTATATGCTCATATATAATTGAGGTTACTACTAGCTATTTATTAGCGCTCACCCTTTTGTTGTGTAGATAGTATATTGATGTTAAAGCTAAAGTTGCAAATTAATGTTTATGATAATGCAGTATATTTAATTAATTAATTAATTAATTAGTCATAATTTATCAGCAAGAGAGGAAATAACATGCTGACCATGTCTGTGTTCTATTTCAAACTGAAGTCTGCATTTTTAGACAACCACTCACTAATTATGAAATAAACAACTATCAGTTTAAAGTTGCACAGTAGACCCATGACTGTTGACTCATTCTAGCTAAAATGCTGGTTCCCTTTTATTAAGAGCTGGTAGTATATGCAGAGATCTTATATTGGATTTTTTTTCCTTTTGTGAGTAACATTTAGTGCAGACTTTCAAGTCTAATTCATTATTTATAATGGTGTGGAGAGGAACTAAGGAAGAAACAGAGTCATTTATAGGATTTATAAATAAGAACCAATATAATTTGAGTTTCACAAGTACTATTACAGTGACCAAAATTGAATTTTTAGATTTAATTTTATTTGTGGATGAATACGGTAAAGTGGCCACCAAAAGTTTCAGGAAACCTACAGATAGGAACATTTTTTTTACATGCTAGCAGTGGTCATTTGCCCGCATGGAAAAACAATATTTCAGGAGGACAATTTAGACGAATCCACAAAAACTGTACTAGTAATGAGGATTATATAAAAGAGGCAGATATTTTATGCGAAACATTTAAGCAAAGCGGTTATAAAGATGAACTTATAGAAAAATCAAAACAAGTAGGATTAGAATGTGAAAGGAAAGAAACTAATAGATAGAAATAAAGATAAACAAAATAAAGGACAAAATAAAAAAAAGTAAGTCAAATTCATAACCACTTATAATGAAGGAGCAAAAGGAATTAAATCCATTTTAAATAAGCATTGGAATATCATGCAAGCTAATCCTCTAATGGTAAAGCTTATTGATAAACATCCAGATATATTATATAGAAAGAATAGAGATCTTATAAGTATTATAGCCCCCTCCAAATTAAAACAAAGAGAGGCATGTGTCCAATTGCCTATCATTAGAACCAGGTACTTATAAGTGTGGTAAAAAGGATTGCTGCATGTGTACGATAATCGATAGAAGAACTGATACATCAATGAATTGGTATAGAATTAAGAATTTTGACATCAAACATAGAACTACTTGTAATTCCACATGTTGTTTTTTTTTTAACAAACTTGTTTATGTGGCATGATTTACATAGGGCAGACTAAAATTAAAATAAAAAGAACAGTATATGAACATCTAACTAATATTAAAAATGGGATGGAGGGATACAGTGTTTCAAACCATTGTAAAATTAAACACAATTGTAGCAGTGATGGAGTTAAATTTAATGTTTCGGAACACATAGATTGCAAGGTGAACAATCGCTTAGTGAAGCTGACAAGCTGAAACAAGATGGATACATTTATTAGGCAGCATGTCCCCCAAAGGATTAAATATTGACATAGATCTGCAAGCATTCATGGCATAAGCTATCCCATGAAGAGTAGAGTATAATGTGAAAGGTAGATTAAAGAATTATGGCATTATCTATATCAATTGAATCCATTTCTATTTGTGTTTTTAATGTATTCATTTTTTAGAATAGAAGAGTTTTATGACTGTTTTCATATGTGTGTATATATATCAATGTACAATTGTTTTGTAGAGTACAATCTAGGATGTATAAGCGGGGATCAATTAATTTTTACATATGACTTTTATTGTTGTTTTGTATTATGTATATTGCATATATATGTTATTCCATTTGTAAAGTATAATGAAGTGCAGGGCACTAAGTAGATGTATAATTATGTGACCATTTAGAATCCATTCATTTAAGGTACATCTGTCTATTGCCGCAATGTAATTGGTGGTATACGTCAGGAGTAATGGGCGGGACTATCGAAAGCCCAGTAAATTTAAACTCCTACTAGGACTAACAACCATACACATCAATATCCTGTTGAAAAAGTCTGCCCAGGTGCAGATGAAATGCGTCCAGGTGGAGTGTTTTTGGAAGATTGCAGTAACCCTTAATACCAACTCGATATGATCAGCTGTCCTGGGTGAGGAGACTATAGCGGATCCCCATACATGAACTGACAGCGAGCCGTATTAACAGCTAACGGACGATCATATCCGAGTAGCTGTGTGGCAAGAGCTGTTATATCAAGGCCTGCTTTCTATTTTTATCCTGTAAGTGCATTACATATTGTCAGATGACTGGCTTAAATAAATTGATGCTGTGAGTCGCGGTTGCACATGTTTCCTTTTTGTTTTTTTCTTAGTGTATCTAAAGACCAGTTGTCTATCACGGTCCTGGGGAAAGATGCACCGGAATCACCACTGAAAAGATATCATAAACAAGAGTCTTCACTACACCATTGCATTCAAAGGATACATACTGAGACTTTGTATCTACTATATACAATGATATTACTTGATTAATTATCATATTTGAGGTACTTTGTCTTTAAGTGCATCACACAATGGGACACAATTGATATTTAAATTTTAACTATTTGTATGTTTCTTATAGTGTTTAAAATATTTTAAATATTATTTTATTTGCTATTTGATTGTTGATATTCTGCAGCATAGGAGAGCTGCAAAACGACTGTTGTATTGTTGTGTAAGGTAAATATAAACTGTAGCCCTTTCACCTAATATATATGTAATATAAAAAATACCAGACTATGGAATTGTAATAACATAAAATCAAAGAGTCCTCTGATTAAATCAACAAAGCAATCTTTATTGCAAATGATACATGGAAGAATCCATCAAAAAGGACAACCATAGCATAACTCTGTATAAGTATATGTGCACAGATCCCACACCTTAGTCGTTCTACTCATGTGGTAGAGAGCTAAACCAGCTGTAGTAAAATCTCTTTATGATAAAACTTCACGGATACAACATATAAAATTCACATTTATTAAAAACTGAAACAGACAATGGGGCCGATTTACAATTTGCGGACGGACATGATCCACTGTAGCGGATCATGTACGCCGCACATCAATAAATTCTGACAGAATATGCTGTTGGCATTTATCATTGCACAAGCATTTCTAGTGAAATGCTTGTGCAATGCCTCCCCCTGCACATTTGCGGCCAATCGGCCGCTAGCAGGGGGTGTCAATCAACCCGATAGTATCCGATCGTGCTGACTGCTGCCGCTGGCTCAGTGGTGACGGACGAGTTAAGGAGCAGTGGTCTTAAGACCGCTGCTTCTTAACCCCTGTTTCTGGCGAGATCCATAGTGATGCATATGGGGCTTGATTAATTGGCCCCAATAGGTCATAAAGGGTATGCAGCAACTTACTTCTTATAACATTTTAGTGCATAATAGTCCTTACAGAGTGAACCATATTTTTCCGTTGCCGTTAAGCACATTCACCCCTCCTGTCATCAGTCTGTGAGTAGAACGACTCAGGTGTGGGATCTGTGCACTTATACAGTGTTATGCTATGGTTGTCCTTTCTATCTTTTTGAGGAATTCTTCTGTGGATCATTTGCAATAAAGACTGCCTTATTGATTTATTCAGAGGTCTCTTACAATGCCATGGTCTGTATAATATTTTTTTATATTTGATTAACACATTTTTATTATACAAAATGATCAAAAATATTTTTTGTTTTGTTTTACTTGCTACACTTTGGTGGGAAGCTACTGTTATGTAAGTTTATATCAAGCTATCTATTGCAACTCGATACACATGGATACACCACAAGGACTTTGTGAGTACAAGATTCAATGCTGCCTACTGAGAACATAGGCTACAGCACTTGCTTATGATTTACCCTTGGCTTCTACTCTCAAGCAAGTTTGTAAAGGGAATACGTCTGATTTGCAAAGAGATGTGCTTGCATTTTTCTATTAATGTTCTTCACGGTCTAAGAGGCATATTTATCAATGTACAAGCGGACATGATATGAAGTAGCGTATCATGTCCACCGCACAACGATAAATGCCGACAGTATACGCTGTCGGCATTTATCATTGCACCAGCAGTTCTTGTGAACTGCTGGTGCAATGCCGCCCCCTGCTCCATACGGAGCTTGATAAATATGCTCCAATAGGTGAACTGTACGCTCTACGAACCTTGTTCTGCCTATATTGCAGCTAATTACACTTACTATTTGAAGCTGCATAACCATGTATCTATATTATTATGTGGGCCGCCCAAGGTAGAAAGGAACCACGATCTATCTGTATCATTGATCTAATGATCTTTACTTGTGATAACCTATGCGGTACCGATGTTTGAAATGCTGTAATGATACATATATTTCAGTTCTTTAGGGATTACTGCATAGATCCGCAAGTTAGTACCATGGCAATTGGTTCCATTCTAAAAGTTTTGGGGTTGCCCTCTGGTAGGAGTGTTGCAGGTTTTGCCTAGAGAAACTTAGATATTTCTTCAGTACTTTGCAGATATTGCACTAGTTATTTGGGCCTAATTCCTTTCTATAGAAGATGTCTCTGTGTACTTATTTATGGTTAGAGTTAATTTATCTAAGTGTTTCTGTGCAGCCTAAGACTCTTGAGGGAAACACGTGAAAATATGTATACATTTAATAAAAACGATTAAGTTTATTTTCTTCTGTGTGCTGAAACCCAACACTTATATTTTTCTTATTTTTCATGAATCAAATAGAGCATGTGATTTAAATAAACTTTCCAATGCACTTCTTTTATCCAATTTGCTTCATTCTCATGATATCCTTTTTTGAAGGAGAAGCTATGCACTACTGAGACCTATCTGAAGACATCGGGTGAACCAATGAAAACAGGCATTTTTGCGCAGCCAAAAATCAGCAGCTACTGCCCAGTAATGCATTGCTGCTCATGAGCCTATCTAGATTTGCTTTTCAACTAAGGATACCAAGAGAATGAAACAATTTAGATAATAGAAGCATATTGTAAAGTTGTTCAAAATCACATGCTCTGTCTGAATCATAAAATTTTGGGTTTCATGTCCCTTTAAATAAAGGATTATTTTTCCTTTATATCTGGCTTAAATATATTTTAATAATTAAATATTTTTCAGGGTCTGCACAGAAGAGAGTATATATATTTATTTAATTTAGCCACTGAATTATGGTTATATAGCTCCCTTCTGCAATTTGTGATTTATATATATTTTTATTATACACTTTATCATATTTTGTGTTACTTATTAATATGATACCTTTCACCTAATATATAATATTTAGATATTGACTACACTCTGATGCAAACAGATCCAGAAGTTAAAAGTTTACAAATGTGATTGATTTCTGCAAATCTGGGAATATTTTACTAATACACAAATATATGTTTGGTTCTAACAAAAAATTTACTGTAAACAATGAAAAATATAAGCAAATCAGTCTAATTACTTTTAAGATCTACCTCACCGACGCGTGTGAGTGCTTTTACACACCAACTGTGTAGAAACACTCTCAAGGAACGATGAGTGGAATATGGAGCTGTGTGGCTTGAACGATTAAAGGAGCATGAAACACAAAAAAATTTCATGATTCAGATAAAGCATACAATTTTAACCCCTTAGTGACCAGACAATTTTTAATTTTTTTTTTTACCATTAAGGGGCAAGATTACATATGTGGCGCAGGCTTCAGCACAACTGATGAAACCCGCGCCACCCGTAATTTGACCTTGCACATCAGGGAATCCAATAAACCCCGCCGGCAGTTCACAAAGTGCCGTAAGTCGGATAAACTAGCGATGTACAGAAATGTGCGTAAATACACATTTCCTGGAGTCACCATTGACTTACGGCACTTTAGAAACTGCTGGCACCTAAGAAAATAAAAAAAATTTTGAATCTCCCGTAAAAGTCTAACCTGCCTCCCAAAAATAAACCCGACATGTAAAAACCCCTATATCTGCAATCCCCCCACATCGCAACTAACAATAAAAGTATTAACCCCTAAACCAACAACCCCCCACAACACAATATGCCTAATTTTAACTATTAACCCCTAATTCGCCATTCACCCACATCACAATCTACCTAATAAATGTATTAACCCCTAATCCGCCATTCACCCACATCGCAATCTACCTAATAAAAGTATTAATCCCTAAATCCACCAACCCCAACATCGTAAACTACCTAATAAATGTATTAACCCCTAAACCACCAAACCCCCACATTGCAAAGTAACTAATTAACTTATTAACCCCTAAACCGGCAAACACACACATTACAATAAACCAAATGAATCTATTAACTCCTGAACCAACAACCCCCCACAAAAGAAAGAACTAATTTAATTACTAAGCCCCCTAACCTAACACCCCCTAAATTAACCCCAAATGACAAAAAAAACTAAATTACAAGTAAAATAAAAAATCCTAACAGTACTTAAAAAACCCCAAGTAAGATTAAATTAAATTAATCTAAAATTACAAAAAAATAAAAAAGTCTAACAAAAAATAATAAACCAAATTATCAAAAATAAAAAAAATTAAACCTAATCCCTATGAAAGTCTTTAGACCGCTGCTTCATAACTTCTGTTTCCAGCGAGCCTTTAGGGGCATCAAGCTCTGTACCGAATTTGATAAATTGACCCCACAAAGTATAAAACACAATGCTGAAAGTTCCTTTATTTTCCTGCAGTTTATGCCTAACTGAGCGCCTCTGGCCGCCCATAGCAAAACACTATTTTCTCAATGAGGTGACATTTCTACCTCTTATCCAATAGCCATGCTTGTCGATCGGCATTATGCTGGATGGTGAGCTTGCTATTGGCTAAGTGGAGGAAACACCACCTTATTGAGAAAATAGCATTTTGCCATGGGCGGATGTAAGGGCTCAATTCGGCATAAACTGCAGGAAAATAAAGGAACTTTTATGATAAAGTTTTTTATACGTCATGACTAAAAGTCCCCTTTATTTATAGTACCGTTAAATCCTAGTGTTTCAAAAATGCTAGGATTTACCATCGCTTTAATGTTTTTATCCTTTGCTATTAGGAACATGCATACATTATCAAAATGAGTCAAGACCCCCCCCCCCCCCTTGGGGATGCTGGGATGTTAGAATGTTGTGTAATTTAAAATTTTTATGTATGTAATATTTATACAGTTAGGTATTTTATATCTACTCATTTTCTGCATAATTTGCTAAATGGTGCATAGTGACAAAAATAAATGTTCTCTTCTGACATGTTGTTGTTTTGGGAAGGTGAACTCATGCTCAAGGTGGGACACTAAGAAAACAGCTCTCAAATATTTAGGAAATAATTATTCTAACATTACTATTTACTATGTAAACCATATAATATACAATCACATAAAATGTAATTTTTTCAATTTCATTTGCTGGCGATTCCAATGTTATATTTTTGGAAAACTAAAGTTATTTTCTAAATGCTTGGTCTGCTGAAAAAATAGGTACAATTTGTACAGATACCTCACAGAAAAAAAGTAGAAAATTATGTGTCAATGCAATGAAGTCCAAATAATTAAAACACATACAGTGGGGGAAAAAAGTATTTAGTCAGCCACCAATTGTGCAAGTTCTCCCACTTAAGAAGATGAGAGAGGCCTGTAATTTTCATCATAGGTATACCTCAACTATGAGAGACAAAATGTGGAAACAAATTCAGACAATCACATTGTCTGATTTGGAAATAATTTATTTGCATATTATGGTGGAAAATAAGTATTTGGTTACCTACAAACAAGCAAGATTTCTGGCTCTCACATACCTGTATCTTCTTCTTTAAGAGGCTCCTCTGTCCTCCACTCATTACCTGTATTAATGGCACCTGTTTGAACTTGTTAGCAGTATAAAAGACACCTGTCCACAACCTCAAACAGTCACACTCCAAACTCCACTATGGTGAAGACCAAAGAGCTGTCGAACGAAGGAGACCAGAAACAAAATTGTAGACCTGCACCAGGCTGGGAAGACTGAATCTGCAATAGGCAAGCAGCTTGGTGTGAAGAAATCAACTGTGGGAGCAATAATTAGAAAATGGAAGACATACAAGACCACTGATAATCTCCCTCGATCTGGGGCTCCACGCAAGATCTCACCCCGTGGGGTCAAAATGATCACAAGAACGGTGAACAAACATCCCAGAACCACACGGGGGGACCTAGTGAATGACCTGCAGAGAGCTGTACCAACGTAACAAAGGCTACCATCAGTAACACACTACGCTGCCAGGGACTCAGATCCTGCAGTTCCAGATGTGTCCCCCTGCTTAAGCCAGTACATGTCTGGGCCCGTCTGAAGTATGCTAGAGAGCATTTGGATGATTTAGAAGCAGATTGGGAGAATGTCATATGGTCAGATGAAACCAAAGTAGAACTGTTTGGTAGAAACACAACTTGTCGTGTTTGGAGGAGAGAGAACACCATACCTACTGTGAAACATGGGGGTGGCAACATCATGCTTTGGGGCTGTTTCTCTGCAAAGGGAACAGGACGACTGATCCGTGTACATGAAAGAATGAATGGGGCCATGTATTGTGAGATTTTGAGTGCAAACCTCCTTCCATCAGCAAGGGCATTGAAGATGAAATGTGGCTGGGTCTTTCAGCATGACCGGGCAATGAAGGAGTGGCTTCGTAAGAAGCATTTCAAGGTCCTGGAGTGGCCTAGACAGTCTCCAGATCTCAACCCCATAGAAAACCTTTGGAGGGAATTGAAAGTCCGTGTTGCCCAGCGACAGCCCCAAAACATCACTGCTCTAGAGGAGATCTGCATGCAGGAATGGGCCAACATACCAGCAACAGTGTGTGACAACCTTGTGAAGACTTACAGGAAACGTTTGACCTCTGTCATTGCCAACAAAGGATATATAACAAAGTATTTAGTTGAACTTTTGATATTGACTAAATACTTATTTTCCACCATAATTTGCAAATAAATTCTTTCCAAATCAGACAATGTGATTGTCTGGATTTGTTTCCACATTTTGTCTCTCATAGTTGAGGTATACCTATGATGAAAATTACAGGCCTCTCTCATCTTCTTAAGTGGGAGAACTTGCACAATTGGTGCCTGACTAAATACTTTTTTTCCCCACTGTAAGGGTGGAAAATGGCTCAGAAGCAAAAGAGTTAAAAGATCTCACAGAGAAATGAAATTGCAATGGCTAATAGAAAACTTGTACGTTTCTCTAAAATAGACTTTTGTTTTAAACCAATATGCCATGTGATAGCAGAAGTCTAACTAGGTGCATATTCTGTTACAGTTCATAAGATTATCATTTTATTTATTTATTTTTTGCACAAAATTCTCAATTAAAGTAAAATAAGGGATTTTTTTTGTAGAAAATCCCTTTAATACAGGGAGTGCAGAATTATTAGGCAAGTTGTATTTTTGAGGATTAATTTTATTATTGAACAACAACCATGTTCTCAATGAACCCAAAAAACTCATTAATATCAAAGCTGAATAGTTTTGGAAGTAGTTTTTAGTTTGTTTTTAGTTATAGCTATTTTAGGGGGATATCTGTGTGTGCAGGTGACTATTACTGTGCATAATTATTAGGCAACTTAACAAAAAACAAATATATACCCATTTCAATTATTTATTTTTACCAGTGAAACCAATATAACATCTCAACATTCACAAATATACATTTCTGACATTCAAAAACAAAACAAAAACAAATCAGTGACCAATATAGCCACCTTTCTTTGCAAGGACACTCAAAAGCCTGCAATCCATGGATTCTGTCAGTGTTTTGATCTGTTCACCATCAACATTGCGTGCAGCAGCAACCACAGCCTCCCAGACACTGTTCAGAGAGGTGTACTGTTTTCCCTCCTTGTAAATCTCACATTTGATGATGGACCACAGGTTCTCAATGGGGTTCAGATCAGGTGAACAAGGAGGCCATGTCATTAGATTTTCTTCTTTTATACCCTTTCTTGCCAGCCACGCTGTGGAGTACTTGGACGCGTGTGATGGAGCATTGTCCTGCATGAAAATCATGTTTTTCTTGAAGGATGCAGACTTCTTCCTGTACCACTGCTTGAAGAAGGTGTCTTCCAGAAACTGGCAGTAGGACTGGGAGTTGAGCTTGACTCCATCCTCAACCCGAAAAGGCCCCACAAGCTCATCTTTGATGATACCAGCCCAAACCAGTACTCCACCTCCACCTTGCTGGCGTCTGAGTCGGACTGGAGCTCTCTGCCCTTTACCAATCCAGCCACGGGCCCATCCATCTGGCTCATCAAGACTCACTCTCATTTCATCAGTCCATAAAACCTTAGAAAAATCAGTCTTGAGATATTTCTTGGCCCAGTCTTGACGTTTCAGCTTGTGTGTCTTGTTCAGTAGTGGTCGTCTTTCAGCCTTTCTTACCTTGGCCATGTCTCTGAGTATTGCACACCTTGTGCTTTTGGGCACTCCAGTGATGTTGCAGCTCTGAAATATGGCCAAACTGGTGGCAAGTGGCATCTTGGCAGCTGCACGCTTGACTTTTCTCAGTTCGTGGGCAGTTATTTTGCGCCTTGGTTTTTCCACACGCTTCTTGCGACCCTGTTGACTATTTTGAATGAAACGCTTGATTGTTCGATGATCACGCTTAATTGGTAGTAGGCTTTCGAGCCTATACAGCTTGGAGTAAGACAACATGCATAAAGAGGATGATGTGGTCAAAATACTCATTTGCCTAATAATTCTGCACTCCCTGTATGTTTTTCAACTTGAATAGGTTTTATACACATATGTATAATAAAAGTGTGAGCAATTAAAATTGTATTATTAGTGTGTTTGATTTGAATTAACTGCTGCATTTGGAGAAAACAAAGCTGTAAAACTGTGATTTTTTTTTAAAGTCTGTAACTGACAGGTAAGCTATTAGGGAGGGAGCCAGGACCATTTTAGGAGACAAAATCTTTTTAAAATCGTCTGCATAAAAGGGGAGTATTATAATACCCTCTTTAATTGTGCACAAAGGAGCCGATTTACTAATGTCTGGCAGACATGATACGCTGTAGCGTATCATGTCCGCCAAACATCGCTGAATGCCGACAGCATATGCTGTTGGCATTTAGCTTAACAAAAACAGTTCTAGCAAACTGCTTGTGCAATGCCTCCCCCTGCAGATACGCAGCCAATCTGCCGCTAGCAGGGGGTGTCAATCAACCCGATCATATTCGATCGGGTTGATTGCTGTCCACCGCCTCCAGTTAAGGAGCAGCGGTCTTAAGACTGCTGCTTCTTAACTGCTGTTTCCGGCAAACCTAAAGGCTCGTGCAGAAACAAGGGGATCAGGGGCTGTTCGATCCCTGATAATTTGACCCCATAGTATACAATAATGTAAAAAAAAAAAAAGTAGTCTATTAAAGTTGTTTATTTTTATCTTGACACAACAGGAAGCACATGTCTGTGTGCAGATGCATCATGAGATGGAAGTTTACTGGCTGAAACGAAAGAAGACTCCCACAGCTGTATTGGTAAACATAGAAACATTGATATTGACAGCAGATATGAGCCATAGGCCCAGCAAGTCTGCCCGATATTACCTAACAGTATAAACTTATCTAGTTTGTAGGATAGCCTTATGCTTGTCCCAGGCATTTTTAAAGTCCCTGACAGTGTTTATCATTACTACCTCTTGAGGAAATGTATTCCATAAATCAATCACTCTTTCTGTAAAGAAGTGCTTCCTCAAATTACTCCTGAATCTACTACCCTTTAGCTTGAGATTATGACCCCTTGTTCTTGAATTTTCCATTTGATGTAAAATACCCACAGCCTCAGTTTTACTAAGTCCTTTAACGTACTTGAAAGTTGCTATCATATCACCTCTTTCCCTTCTCTCCTCTAAGCTATATATATTTAGGTCATTTAGCCTATCCTGGTAAGTTTTATTTTTTAGACCATGTACCATTTTGGTAGCCCTCCTTTGCACAGATTCAAGTTTGTTAATATCTTTCCGAAGGTATGGCCTCCAGAACTGCACACAATACTCAAGATGAGGCCTAACTAATGATCTATAAAGTGGCATAAGAACCTTACTAATTCTGCTGCAAATACCTCTACCAATAGATTCAAGCACTCTGCTAGCCTTACTCGCTGCATTACTACATTGTTTTAAATCATCTGAAATAATAATTCCCAAGTCCTGTTCCTCATCTGTAACAGTCAGTAAAGTGTCATTAAGTCTGTAAATAACATTTGGATTTTTCTTCCCTAAATGCATTATTTTACACTTTGCTGTGTTAAACTTTAGATCCCAGTCGTTTGTCCAATCCTCCAATTATTGTATATCACTTCTGATTTTGTCTACCCCCCCCCGGAACATCCACTCTATTACCAATTTTTGTATCATCTGCAAACAGACATACTTTCTCCTGTAGCCTTTTGCAGATATCACAAAAAATATGTTAACAAAACAGGCCCCAGAACTGACCCCTGAGGAACACCACTAGTAACAGCCCCCTCTGCTGAATGAACTCCATTTACTAAGACACTTTGACATCTACTTTTCAAGCTGTCAACTGTGCTGCATTCGACAGCACCAATCGCCTAAGTTCACCTAACATCGCGACCGCGGACCTGAATATGTTCTCCAAAGTTACCAAAAAAGCTGTAAAAAAGCCATGCACAAGTACGGGGCGATGAGCAGCAGACTGTTGTTAACTAACAGTCATCAATCTCGCTGCTCTTCGGCTTTTTCACAGCTTTATTGGTATACTGTCACTAAGCACCAACACTATACTAAACAGTTTAACCCCTAAACCGATACTCCCGGAGCCAACCGCAACTCTAATAACTCTAACTCTAATAAATGTATTAACCCCTAAAGCGCCGTTCACGGACCCCACCGCAACTAAAGTGTTTAACCCCTAAACCGCCGCTTCCAGATTCCACCGCCACCTACATTATACTTATTAACCCCTAATCTGCCCCCCCTACACCGCCGCCACATACATTATATTTATTAACCCCTAATCTGCCCACTCTACACCGCCGCCACCTACATTATATTTATTAACCCCTAAACCTAAGTATAACCCTAACACCCCCTATCTTAAATATAATTTAAATAAATCTAAATAAATATTCCTATCATTAAATAAATTTTTCCTGTTTAAAACTAACTGCCTATAAAATAAACCGTAAGACAGCTACAATATAACTAATATTTACATTATATCTATCTTAGGGTTTATTTTTATTTTACAGGCAAGTTTGTATTTATTTTAACTAGGTAGAATAGTTACTAAATAGTTATTAACTGTTTTAATAACTTCCTAGTTAAAATAAATACAAAAGTACCTGTAAAATAAAACCTAACCTAAGTTACAATTACACCTAACAATACACTATAATTAAATAAATTAAATACAATTAAATACAATTAAATAAAATTATCTAAAGTAGAAAAAAAATCATTAAATTACAGAAAATAATAAACAAATTACAAGATTTTTAAACTAATTACACCTAATCTAATCCCCCTAACAACATAAAAAAGCCCCCCTAAAATAAAAAAGCCCTACCCTACACTAAATTACAAATAGCCCTTAAAAGGGCCTTTTGCTGGGCATTGCCCCAAAGTAATCAGCTCTTTTAAAAAAAGTACAAATCCCCCCCCAACATTAAAACCCACCACCCACACAACCAACCCTACTCTAAAAGCCACCCAATACCCCCTTAAAAAAACCTAACCCCTTGAAGATCACCTTACCGGGAGAAGTTTTCACCCAACCGGGCAGAAGTCCTCAACGAAGCCAGGAAAAGTCTTCATCCAAGCCAGGCGAAGTGATCCTCCAGATGAGCAGAAGTCTTCATCCAGACGGCATCTTCTATCTTCATCCATCTGGCGCGGAGCGGCTCCATCTTCAAGACATCCGACGCAGAGCATCCTCTTCTTCCGATGACTAAAACAGAATGAAGGTACCTTTAAGTGACGTCATCCAAGATGGCGTCCCTTCAATTCGATTGGCTGATAGAATTCAATCAGAATTCAATCAGCCTATAGAATGTGAGCTCCATCCTATTGGCTGATTGGATCAGCCAATAGGATTGAACTTAAATCCTATTGGCTGATTGCTTCAGCCAATAGGATTTTTTCTACCTTAATTCCGATTGGCTGATAGAATTCTATCAGCCAATCAGAATTGAAAGGACGCCATCTTGGATGACGTCACTTAAAGGTACTTTCATTCTGTTTTAGTCGTCGGAAGATGAGGATGCTCCGCGTCGGATGTCTTGAAGATGGAGCTGCTTCACGCCGGATGGATGAAGATAGAAGATGCCGCCTGGATGAAGACTTCTGCCCGTCTGGAGGACCACTTCGCCCGGCTTGGATGAAGACTTCTCCCGGCTTCGTTGAGGACTTCAGCCCGGTTGGGTGAAGACTTCTCTCGGTAAGGTGATCTTCAAGGGGTTAGTGTTAGGTTTTTTTAAGGGGGTATTGGGCGGGTTTTAGAGTAGGGTTGGTTGTGTGGGTGGTGGGGTTTTAATGTTAGGGGGGGATTTGTACTTTTTTTTACAGGTAAAAGAGCTGATTACTTTGGGGCAATGCCCCGTAAAAGGCCCTTTTAAGGGCTATTTGTAATTTAGTGTAGGGTAGGGCTTTTTTATTTTGGGGGGCTTTTTTATTTTGTTAGGGGGTTAGATTATGTGTAATTAGTTTAAAAATCTTGTAATTTGATTATTTTCTGTAATTTAGTGGGGGTTTTTTGTACTTTAGATAATTTTATTTAATTTATTTAATTATAGTGTAGTTTTAGGTGTAATTGTAACTTAGGTTAGGTTTTATTTTACAGGTACATTTGTATTTATTTTAACTAGGAAGTTATTAAATAGTTAATAACTATTTAATAACTATTCTATCTAGTTAAAATAAGTAGATGCCTTTGTTTTCTGTCCTTAAGCCAGCATTCCACCCAGTTCACAATTTTTGAGTCTAGACCGAGGAGATACAGTTTGTGAATTAGTTTATTGTGTGGGATGGTGTCAAATGCTTTTGCTGAAATCTAGATATGCTATCAACTACTCCACCCTTGTCTAATACTTTTGTTACATAATCAAAGAAGACAATTAGATTAGTCTGACATGATCTCCCTGAAGTAAAACCATGCTGATTTTGGTCCTCTAAATGATTTGTCTTTATTTAAGTCATAATTCTTTCTTTTAAGAGGCTTTCCATTAATTTCCTTACTACTGAAGTTAAACTAACTGGCCTGTAGTTACCAGATTCCTCTCCACTGCCCTTTATATGAAGAGGTATTACATTTGTTATTCTCCAATCCTCTGGGACAGCTCCTGTTAATAGTGACTGATTAAACAGATCAGTTAATTGGACAGTTAGCACTGTCCCATTAACTGATCTGTTAGACAGTGACATGCCCCCTAAGCAGAACAACACTGGTAGACAGTGACATGCCCCCTAAGCAGAACAAAAAATGTTTTATTTAAATAAATAAATCTTTAATGCATATTAAAACACCCTCTCTTGGAGGAACTTCTGGAAAGCACATTTGTGTCAAGTATTGATGACTTTCCAGGCCAATTCATTTGTATGGTTAGTTGTTCTGTATAAATCAGCTACAGCTGAATGTCTTATTTTCTTGTTAGCTTTCTTGTGTGTTTCATCCAGAGTCAATATATTGCTTTCACAAGCTGCCTTCAAGTAACTACTACCAGACAAGTTTGCAAGTGACATATCTTAAGTGGTCTAAGAGTGGCCACTGTGGTAGTAACACTTTACATAAACCTCAGTATTGAATATCTTATATCTCTATGGAATATTAAATTACCATTTCTCTCATATGAATATTTACTGATAGACGTATCAAGACTTCTTTTGGTTTTATATATTTAGGGCTAGATTACAAGTAGAGCAATATTTTAACATGTGCAGGTTAAATAAACAGCCACTGCTTAGCGCAATTAACCCGAGGTCAATCCTTGTGTTAATTAAAAAAATGTGCCCCAATGGCCCCCCAAATAAAGTGGACAATTCCTTTCTGTAAATAAAAAATATTAGCATCTTTAAAAAAACAAAAAAAATGCACAAAGCAGTTATAAGGGGTTAAAGTGAGGGGATGTGGGGTGTCCCTTTACATTGAAAGTGCCTTTACATTGAAGCCTATGGGAACTGTCTTTTTACTTTAAATATATAAGTATATGCTTATATACATATATATTTATGTGTTAATATGTGTATATACAGATATAAACACATATGTACACTAACTGGTCACTTTATTAGGTACACCTTTTCAATTGCTTGGTAACACAAATTGCTAATCAGCCAATCACATGGCAGCAACTCAATGCATTTAGGCATCTAGGATTTGGTAAAGATGACTTGCTGAAGTTTAAACTGAGCATCAGAATAGGGAAGAAAGGTGATTTAAGTGAGTTTGAATGTGGCATGGTTGTTGGTGCCAGACGGGCTGGTCTGAGTATCTCAAAAATTGCTGATCTACTGGGATTTTCCTGCACAACCATCTCTAGGGTTTACAGAGAATGATCCGAAAAATAAAAAAATGCCTTGTTGATGTCAGAGGTCAGAGGAGAATGGGCAGACAGGCTCAAGAGGATAGAAAGACAACAGTAACTTAAATAACCACTTGTTACAACCAAGGTATGCAGTATACCATCTCTGAATACACAACACATTGAGCCTTGAAGCAGATGGGCTACAGCAGCAGAAGACCACCCCTGCGTGCCACTCCTGTCAGCTAAGAACAGGATACTGAGCCTACAATACACAGAGGCTCACCAAAATTGGACAATAGAAGATTGGAAAAACGTTGCCTGGTCTGATGAGTCTTGATTTCAGCTGCAACTTTTAGATGGTAGGGTCAGAATTTGGTGTAAACAACATGAAAGCATGGATCCATTTAGGCTGGTGGTGGTGGTGTAAAGGTGTGGGGGATATTTTCTTGGCACATTTTGGGCCCCTAAGTACCAATTGAGCATCGTTTAAATGCCACGGCCTACCTGAGTATTGTTGCTGACCATGTCCATCCCTTTATGACTACAGTGTACCCATCTTCTGATGGCTTCTTCCAGCAGCATAATGCACCATGTCACAAAGCTCAAATAATCTCAAACTGGTTTCTTGAACATGACAATGAGTTCATTGTACTCCAATGGCCTCTGCAGTCACCAGATCTCATCCAATAAAGCACCTTTGGGATGTTGTGGAATGGGAAATTCGCATCATGGATGTACAGCCAAAATATCTGCAGCAACTGTGTGATGCTATCATGTCAATATGGACCAAAATCTCTGAGGAATGTTTCCAACACCTTGTTGAATCTATGCCACAAATAATTAAGACAGTTCTGAAGGCAAAAGGGGGTCAAACCCAGTACTAGCAAGGTGTACCTAAAAAAGCGGCCGGTGATTGTATGTATAGGTACATAGGTATGTATATTTTTAATTTGCTGCCCAACGCTGCGTGAATTACCTCCTATACTGTGCTAGGTTCTTTGCCGTGTCTCATATGGCATTAGAACGAGGCTCTCATTGGAGCCTATGAAAGCGCACTCTCGTGAGCACAAGGCTTCCAGGCAATGTGTGTGCTGGTATTATTGAGTGGAGTGCAAATATCCTGCTCGGAAAATCGCAAATTTGCACTCCACTCGTAATCTAGGCCTTAATGTTGTTAGGAGTCCAACTGTGACCACTTTAGATCTATAGAAGGTTTAAGTACTGTAGACTGTGTAATAATTGATATTATGAGCTTAAATATAACTATAACATTAAATCATTAGCCGTTTAAATACAAGCTAATGCAGACATATGACCTATACCAATATGGTCTAATTTTGCTCATATTAGGTTGTGATAGTTGGCCATAAACTATTGTTGCCCATTTTATATGACACAAAGACTTATGTCAAATTATTTGTTAATTTTTGGATCTTCTGTATCATTGGCTCTCTTTGTTCAACCTGAGCAAATTTCTGTACTTGGCTACAGCATTTGTTTATTTACGTAGTATTGTATATTCTATAACTATAGATCATACAAGGTTCAAGGTCTATGAGTGGCCCTCCATAGAGCGAAGTTAGCAGGGAGCGCACTTTAAAAAGTAAATCTTGCAGCCAATATAAATCCCATTACGCTGCTTTCTGTGTATAGCATCTTACAATCACCTATATTTTCATTTGCATGTGTTTTAAGTTTTTGATTAAATACGATTTTTGGCGAA
Organism: Bombina bombina; assembly: GCF_027579735.1. Classification (NCBI taxonomy): domain Eukaryota; kingdom Metazoa; phylum Chordata; class Amphibia; order Anura; family Bombinatoridae; genus Bombina; species Bombina bombina. The sequence continues at coordinate 960,758,042 of NC_069504.1, forward strand.
CAATTTTGATATAATTTTTGATGCGCCATAACAATACAATTTTCTCCTGCATATTTTTGTGTGAATGGTTAAATTATTCCTTTTGTAAGATATTTAAAATACAAATTTTATTGTGCACTTTTGTAAAGTATGCTTCTCCTCCCCATATGAAATGCAGTATATGCCCCTTAGCGATACACCATGTTTTAAGGGTAAAAAATGGATTTAGATAATTTCACCAGGTAAATAGAATTACTGGTCAGCATTCTGTAATAATCGTCGGGCCCTATGACTGTTTATTAGCCTTTCTGATTTTATCCACGTACGATTGAACACACCCAATTGTAATATGACTGTAATTATTTGTTTTTTTACCTCAATAAAAAGTTGTTTTTGTTTTTAAATAACCTCTCTTTCATATCCCTTTTTAAAAATAGCTCTTAAAATAATATGTTCCTAGGGACATGTGGTGATTAAATATTTCTATCAGTGTCATAGTGTGGGAATGCTTAATAATAATGTGAAAACTCTCCAACTAGTTTGTAACAGTCTCTGGTAGTGGAGTTTGACAGATCTGCATAAAGATAAGGAACTAGTTTGTTTCTATATCATACAGCAGTAACACAGTTATTTTAAAATGACTATTGTTGTCACTTTGAAATGGCTGCCAAGCTCCGCCCACTAGTGACATCATGATCTGGGCTGTATATATGCTCTCTGCTGAATTGCATTGACAGTCTGGTGAATCCAATTAGTGAGTAACTAGTGAAACCTGTTATGCAGCCCAGATCATGATGTCATCAGGAGGCAGAGCTTGGCAGCAATTTCAAAGTGACCAGAAACAATAGTTATTTTAAAATAACTTTTTTACTTTTACTACTGCATGATATAGAGAGGGTGCAGGAGGTTATTTGCAGCTTAATCTAAAGTAAGACTTTAAGATGACTGAGGTGTAGACTGTCCCTTTAAGGAAGAATATAACTTTCATCTGATTTGTTCTATTTAGTTGATACTTCCCATTCAACAGATAAGTGGATGACTGATTTGCAGAGCAAAAAGATTAAAAAACATTTATGTATTTTGAAAACATCCATATTGCACAGGTAGGTATCTATAAACATATAGATATACTGAAAAACACAACAAAATCCATTTTTGAAAAATAAGTCGTATGAGATTAAAATACATTTTATGTCCCTTTAAGACAAATATGCAAAATGACAAAGCACAGAGAAAACAGGACAGATTTATTGAAACGTTGTACAAAGTATATTGATGAGGTATTTCCTTTTTTTTATTTTTTTAGGGAGAAACACCTTTTGGTTCCTTGCTCCTAAATTAAATATTTTCTCATAAATTATTTCTAAGATTATCCCAGCCATTTTGTTTTACTTTCTGATAGTTTGTAAACACAGCTGCATTAGGAATCGTTGTTTACAATTTGTACTATATTATGATTATCAGTATATAACCTTCCATTGCTACTATTAAATATAATGTTATAGTACTGCAAAATTAAAGGGACATTAATCTCCCTATTTAGGTAGGGTGCTCTATCATTATTGCTGGACTATGCTAACATTAGCGCCAAAATTGATATTACAAGTCAGTGGTAAGGAAGAATAACCAGCAAATGCTTAGCACAGTGAAAATCCCTTTGGTGCGCTCTATACTATAAATTAGCGGTGCTCAACCTTGGTGCTCCAGAGGTTTAGGAACTACATTCCCCATGATGCTCAGCCAGCTTAAAATGTCTGAACATCTGGGAAATGCTGGCTAAGCAACAAATAATAGCAAATGTAGTTCCAAAACTTTTGGAGCACCAAGGTGACTCATATTGCAAGATGAAAGTTATGCGCTCAAATGCAACACATAATAGAGCTAAAATCTTAGCACTAATTGAGACCTGAGGAAAAGTGTTAGGGCTGCAATCAAATTACCACAAAACTCATATAAAACTATTACTTACCTTTTACTTTCAATTTGTAATACCAGCAAAAACATAGGAACACTATTGATTTAACATGAGAGCACTCCACTGGTAATCTAGCCCTTTAATATTTAATCAAGGAAAATCAAACAATATTGCTGTCTGTATAATACACATTTTATTTTCCCTCTTCTTGATGTAAAATGCCTTTGAAAAACTGCTTATTTCTCTCCTTCAAGTATGGTAACTTCATATTTCGCAAAGCATTCTACACAGTGACTGCTTGGATCAAAGCACACACGAAGGAGAGCAGAAACATGAATTCCAACTGCTTTATGAAAGGGAGTATTCCTAAAAAGTCCTTGATTTACATCTTGTAAATTATGCTCAGAAAATGAATGTTAATAAATTATTTTAAAACATTTATTTTATAAAAAGAACTTTTGCAATACAGTGCTGAATTCCTGACATACGCTATGCTTATACAGAACAGTTGACTCCAATGTGCCTTTAAATAGATCACTATTTTAGGAGTCTGCATTTTACTGTCACATTTTGTAGTAGGGCTTATAAATTAACTAAAAAAGGAGTTGTTGAGCTACAGTTTCCAGTAATGTCTTTTTTACTGGTTATCAAAAGTTGACCCTCTCTAATCAAGTCTCAAGCAATGGAGATATGATCTGCAGATTTTAAATATTAATAATTTAAACTCATGGTCCTGGAAAGTAATACAAATATATTGCAATTTCTATTCATATTGCTACAAAATTGTTACATGAAAAAGGGAAACTGCAAATTTAAATTGCTATAAAGTTCAAGATTCCGCATCATGGGTCTAAAATAGCAAACCAAACTTCATAACCTTGAAAAAAAAGTAGTAAAATACAGAACACAAATTACAATGTCCACACTCCTTAACAGCCTTTTACACAGTAGAATTAATGTTTCCACCACACAAATTCGCAGTCTGAAATTCATTTTGTATCAAAGCAGACTAGGACTCCAGGAAAGGGCTTATAGAGTTCCTTAAGAGAACATATTATTGTCTATTTGGTCACGTCACTTGCTGTCCTGTCCCTGATGATGATTCATTCTTTTTTAGGATAACTGTGTTTAGCTCCTGAAGAAGTCTATCTTGCATTTGAGAGCCGAGTGGTGAGTTTTTCTTTCTGACAGGATTCTTAGATATTTCTGAAGAAGGCCCTGGTTCAAAAAACAATGGTGGCATTGAACTTAAGTCTAGCATACTTTTCACACCTTGGCTTCTTGCAGAACTTGCCTGAGTCCGATTTGGTTCCACCTGCCTTTCAAGAGATGAAGATTTAGCATGGCTAGGACTAACTGCCTTATCAGGTGGAGATGATTTTGCGCTGTCACTATGGATAGTCTTCAAACTTTCTGCACCAATATTTCTGTCTAGAGATTGAGTCTTAATACAGTCATCCCTTTCTGACTTTTCAGGAAAGCACGACTTAATTGTGATTGTTGGTGTTTGCTTAAACTGATCTTGGTTCAGAGAGGGCTTTTTTCCTCTGTCTAAAGGAGGAGGCAAAAGCAGTTCCAAAGGAAGGTTACAATCTGTTACTGGTTGCGTCACAGCCTTGAAATTCCCAACTTCTTCGTATACAGGTTCAAACTCATCGATTTGTTTTTCCTGCAGTTCCTCAAATGAATCCTGATGCATTTTCATTGGCTAGCAAAAGAGAATGTGTGTTTAGGTAGAAAAATGGTTGTCATTCATAATATGGTTTTACAAAGCAACATGTAGGATGCAGTTAAAACACATGGATCAATGCATATAAAACCATGCAGAAAAAAAACAAGCCAAGAAAATTATACCTGATGTTAGGATGCAATGGGTTTAACATTTGTATTTGTCTTTTTTGCATGACATACTATTTTGGCATTACAAGAACATGATAAGTCGTTGTTAGTAACATCTAGCTAAAAAGTAATATGTTCTTCATGGCAAAAATAAATGACCTACTAGAACATATCATATGCTTTTTTGGTTTGCATTGTATTCACTATGGTTTATCTTTATTATTTGCAAGTCGCTTGTTAAACCAACGGACACAACGTTAGAAGAACTTTAAAGTCAGCAGATGCAGTTGTTATACGTGGTGCTAAAACATGCACAGTGCATAATGTTACATGCTTTGTCACCCTGACAATACTTACAAAGAACATTGACAGAGTTCTTCGTGTATGTAGGCGACGCTGAGAAACATAAATAGAGCATAAAAATGGAGCAAAGAAAAACATAAAAATGGGTGCAGTGACCACTTATCAAAAAGGAACAGGTATTCAAGATATAGTAATGTATGTACTGTCTGCTAACAGTTGCATAAATAATATGACACATTTAAGCTCAAAACAAGTATTTGTGCATAACAGAGGCCTTAATTGAATGCATTCTTAACCTTTTATAATGACTGACCCATAATATAATAAATGTACTCCTCCCCACCACAATACTAATGTAACAATAAAGCTGGACACCTGCAGTATGTACCAGAGCTTCTTACAAATCATCTATAGCAATAATATGGGTAGGTGGGAGGGGTGGAGACAGTTAGTGAAAACATACACTCTCTAAACATTTCTATTCTGCAAATGAAAACAGATGCAGTGAGAAGGAAAATTTAACTAACTTAAACTTAACTTAAACTACTGCTCAATTGAAAATCATACTAATTGTTATTGCATTGGAGCCGAATTATCAAGCTCCAAATGGAGGTTGATGCCCTTTACTTAGGGTTGCAGGAAACAGAGGTTATGAAGCAGTGGCCTAAAGACCGCTGCTCCATAACTTGTCCGCCAGCTCTGAGGCAGCGGACAGAAATCAACCCGAACGAATACGATCGGGTTGATTGACACCCCCTGTAAGCAGCCGATTGACTGCAAATCTGCAGGGGGTGGCATTGGACTAGCAGTTCACAAGAACTGCTGCTGGTGCAATGATAAATGCCGACAGCGTATGCTGTCAGCATTTATCGATGTGCGGCGGATGTGCATTGTGTGTTTTTAGTATGCAGGGCTACAGTGCAATAAAAAATAAAGGCAGTGGGCTTTAGATTGATAAAAACACATTATGATGCTTGGTAAGAACCAGAAGGCCCATCAAGTCTGCCCTTGCTTCCTTCTGAAATGTAAGCTTAATTAATTAATTTCTTGTGATGGCCTTAAGCGTGTCTCAGGTGTTCTTGAATTCCCTTACATTATTTGTCTCTACCACCTATGGACAATATTACAAGTGGAGCATTATCTAATGCTTCAGCTCAAGCAGTAACTGCACTAGAAGTAAGTTTTTTGTGCGCTTCGGGTTGAGCTTGTATTACAAGTTGAACGTTAACTGTTTTCGCCCACGCGCTAACCCTCGACTTGAAAAAGTGGAAAAACCATAACAGCCTACTCGTGCGCAAACCTGAATGCATATTCTCAAGTGCGCTAGCGACATTAAAATATGAATAGTTCACATTCCAATGTTCTTCACATAGCACCTTAAGTTCTATTTATTCATAAATACATATTCCCATATTTATCTGATGGTATTTTGGTAAAATATATATACCTATATATATATATATATATATATATATATATATATATATATATAAAGGTCCCCAATGCACTTATATATATATATATGTCTATATATGTATACATATGTATTTATGTGTTTATATGTGTATATATGTCTGTAAATACATGTATACACATATAAATACATAAATACATATGTAAACACATATGCATATACATCTTTAGATTTTGTATGTATCTGAATGTTAAAGCCCTACCTTTTTTTTCTTACACCTGAGACCTTATCTTTGAGCCATTATAATTTTTTTGTGCAGTTTTTAAAAAAATCATTTTTATTAGATAGTGTTATTATGAGTGTAAACTGTACTATGTAATGTATTTTTTATCACCTAGATTACAAGTTTTGCGCTATAGAGGGTGTAAAATGAATGGAACAAAAGTTGTGTTATTTCACCCTCCATAGCGCTGCCATTACAAGTTTCTGAAAAGCCGCATTGTGCGTGCAATATGGTTTCGATGAGCTCCATACCGCACAAAATCCAAGGGCTGAGAATACGTGCTGGTGCACACTTTCCCCATATACATCAATGAGGAGAGAGTGTTTGAAAAAAACACCTGAAGCGCGAACCTTAGATAGTGTTATTATGAGTGTAAACTGCACTATGTAATGTATTTTTTATCACCTAGATTACAAGTTTTGCGCTATAGAGGGTGTAAAATGAATGGAACAAAAGTTGTGTTATTTCACCCAACATAGCGCTGCCATTACAAGTTTCTGAAAAGCCGCATTGTGCGTGCAATATGGTGGCGATGAGCTCCATACCGCACAAAATCCAAGGGCTGAGAATACGTGCTGGTGCACACTTTCCCCATATACATCAATGAGGAGAGAGTGTTTGAAAAAAACACCTGAAGCGCGAAATGGCGATCACCGTAACGCAACCCCATTGATATCTATGGGGGAAAAAAAAGTTAAGTTTAAACATAACACCCTGACATAAACCACAAGTCTACACAACCCTAATCTGCTGCCCCCGACATTGCCGACACCTAAATAAAGTTATTAACCCCTAATCTGCCGCTCCCGACATCGCTGCCACTAATAAAAATTATTAACCACTAACGCCGACATCGCCATCGCTATAATAAAGTTATTAACCCCTATTCCCCCGCACCGACACTATAATAAACCTATTAACCCCTATTCTGCCACTCCCCGACATCGCTGCCACTAAATAAAGTTATTAACCCCTAAACCTCTGGCCTCCCACATCACTGCCACTAAATAAACCTATTAACCCCTAAACCTAACAACCCCCTAAATTTAAATTTAAATTACAATATCCCTATCTTAAAATAAATAAAAAATATTACCTGTGAAATTAAAAAAAATAACAGTTTAAACTAACAATTAACCTAACATAACTAGTATACTAAAATTAAAATAACTACCAATTAAATAAACTAAATTACACATTAAAAAAAACTAATACTACTAAAAATATTTAAGTCTAAAATTAAAAAAAAAATACTAAATTAAAAAAAATAACAAACACTAAATTCTGAAAAATACCAAACAAAATTATCCAAAATAAAAACAATTACACCTAATCTAATAGATCCAAATCTAATAGCCCTATAAAAATAAAAAGCTCAACCCAAAATGAAAAAAAACCCTAGCCTACAATAAACTACCAATAGCCCTTAAAAGGGCCTTTTGTAGGGCATTGCCCTAAAGAAATCATCTTTTTTACCTGTAAAAAAATACAAAGACCCCCAACAGTAAAACCCACCAACCAACCAACCCCCCGAAAATAAAAAACTTAACTCTAACAAAAACCTAAGCTTCCCATTCAGCTCTTTTACATTGCCCTTAAAAGGGCATTCAGCTCTTTTAAAAAAGCTGAATCCCCAATCTAAAAAAAAAAACCCCACCCCAAAAAAAGTTTAAAAAAAACTAACACTAACTCCCGACAATACACTTACAGTTTCTGAAGTCCGGACATCTAGGCGGCGAGAAGTCTTCATTCAGGCGGTGTTTTCTATCTTCATCCAGGCGGCGTCTTCTATCTTCATCCAGGCGGCGTCTTTTATCTTCATCCCGGCAACGCGGAGCGCGCCCATCCTTGAACACATCCGACGCGGAGCGTCCCTCTTCATACGGTCACCGACGTATCACTGAATCTTCAATGCAAGGGAGCCTTTTCAAAATGGTGTCCCTTGCATTCCTATTGGCTGATTTGATTTTTGAAATTCCAATCAGCCAATAGGATGAGAGCCACTAAAATCCTATTGGCTGTTCAAATCAGCCAATAGGATGAGAGCTACTCAAATTATTTTGGCTATTCAAATCAGCCAATAGAATTTCAGTAGCTCTCATCCTATTGGCTGATTTGAACAGCCAAAAATAATTTGAGTAGCTCTCATCCTATTGGCTGATTTGAACAGCCAATAGGATTTTGAATTGCAAAAATCAAATCAACCAATATTAATGCAAGGGATGCCAATTTTGAAAAGGTTTCCTTGCATTGAAGATTCAGTGTACAGCGGTGACCGTATAAAGAGGATGCTCCGCGCCGGATATCTTCAAGGATGGACCCGCCAGGATAAAGATAGAAGACGCCGCCTGGATGGATGAAGACCTTGCAGCCTGGATGAAGACATCGCTACCTGGATGTCCGGACTTCATAAACTGTAAGTGGATAATCGGGGGTTATGTAAAAGAGCTGAATGCCATTTTAAGGGAAATGCCCATACAAATGCCCTTTTAGGGCAATGGGTAGCTTAGGTTTTTGTTAGAGTTAGGTTTTTTATTTTGGGGGGTTGGTTGGGTGGTGAGTTTTACTGTTGGAGATTGTTGGGTGATTGAGCTCGCATTCTATTGGCTGATTACAGGTAATGGAGCTGATTACTTTAGGGCAATGCCCTACAAAAGGCCCCTTTTAAGGGGTATTGGTAGTTTATTGTAGGCTACTTTTTTTATTTTGGGGGGGCTTTTTTTATTTTTATATGGCTATTAGATTAGGTGTAATTGTTTTTATTTTGGATAATTTTGTTTGTTATTTTTAATAATTTAGTGTTTGTTATTTTTTTGTAATTTAGTGTTTGTTATGTTTTGTAATTTAGTATTTTTTATTTTTTTTAATTTTAGACAATTTTTTTAGTAGTGTTAGTTTTTTTTAATGTGTAATTTAGTTTAGGGGGTTGTTAGGTTTAGGGGTTAATAATTTATTAATTTTTTTGCGATGTGGGAGGCTGGCGTTTTAGGGGTTAATAGGTTTATTTAGTGGTGGTGATGTGGGGGGGCCAGAGGTTTAGGGGTTAATACATTTATTTAGTGGCGGCGATATCGGGGAGTGGTGGAATAGGGATTAATAGCATTATTATAGTGTCAGCGATGTTGGGGTGCGGGGGAAATAGATGTTAATAACTTTATTATAGTGGTGGCGATGTAGGCGAGCAGCGGAAATAGTGGTTAATAAACTTTTATTAGTGGCGGCAATGTCGGGAGCGGCAGATTAGGGGTTAATATGTTTTCATTATTGTTTGCAATGCGGGAGGGCAGTGGTTTATGGGTTAATAGGTAGTTTATGGGTGTTAGTGTACTTTGTAACATTTCAGTTAAGAGTTTTGTGAAACATTTTTGTTACACAAAATCCATAACTACTGCTTTGAGATAACGGAACGTTTTGGTGTCGGTATAGGCTGGAACGCAAAGCATTTTAGCCTCACTGCACAACCTGTAATACCGGCGCTATGGTAATCCCACGCATTTTTTTTGAGTGCGGAATTGACGTTGCATTACAGGCAAAAATACTTCCGGTACAGCTATACCAACAAGACTCGTAATGGCTGCAATACTGTTTTACGCTGAAATGGCCATTTTTTCAGCGTTAAAAACCGTAACCCAAAACTCATAATCTAGGTGTATGTGTTTTGTGACACTTTTTTGTTTTGCAAAACAGTTAACCAGAGGTCTAGTCTCACACTAACCCGATGCACATTAAAGTGATGGTAAATTGAGTGCAATTTGAAGTTAACAACTTATTCCTCAAGTCTCTATCACCTAAATCACTACGTTTTTTTAATTTAAAACTCAAACGTTTGTTTTAAAAATAATATTTTACTTACTGAGCATTATCGCTCCTAGTTCCGCCCCCGGGATTACTTTCTGAACTGTGTATGAGCCGTAGTAGAGACCAGAACCACCCGCTCCTCTACGTCATAATATGGGAATAGCGCCTAAATTTCCCAATACAATACATAGTATACCTGTAGCACATGCGCTTAGGTAACAAGGGGCGTGTTAGTGGGTTTTTTTTGAGTCGCCGACTGGCCGTGATTTTGATTGCTTCGTTCAAAGAAACGTGACTTTCAAAACCAATGGCGGCTTTTGTACGGGCGGAGGAACAGAGCTCAAATTGAAGGATATAAACAATAAATATTTGCTATTACTGATCGTTTTCGGCAGTTTCATGAATGAAAGTGCATTTATTTTTTTATTATCTATACGATCCCATGTTGGAGTTTTGTCATGGTTTTACCATCACTTTAACTTCAATTGTGCTCAAATAATCACGTTTACTCTAAAACTTGTGATACGAGCGGAAAAACCCGACATGCGCTAACACTCACAATAAACCCCTTTTCGCTTGCGCTCCACCTATAATCTAGACCTTTTTCAGAAGGATGCATGGTGACCGCCTTGTTTCAAAAGCCTTCCTCTGAGTGTTCAATTATTTATTTATAGAATGTTAAGTCAGTGTAAGAAATGCAAAATAAGGACACTCTTCTATTTGTTTGCACCCATTTCCCTTATGTATCAAAATGCATTTTAGTCAAATCAGAAGACTTACCAGTTGTTGGTTAGCAGAGACCATGGTGGCGTTAGTGTCATCCCCGCGGATTGGAACCAGGGGCATAGTGCCAAACTTTTGCTTGGTTACATCTGAAGGAGGAGTGGCGTCTCAGAACTACAGGTCGGAGATCATCATGCTGGGAAATTATACAATCATAAGTTACTTTTTATTACATACAATTGTGCAAATATAGTATACACTAGCTGCATAGCTGCAATAAACTTTGCGCTACACAAAGTTGAGAAAGAGAACAAAACTGATAGAGACAGACAGTATAAAAATGTTAACATATTAGATACACAGATAGATAGATAGATAGATAGATAGATAGATAGATAGATAGATAGATAGATAGAGATGGATAGATACAATTCCAAGCTATACACATGCTTTAAGTATCAAATATAACTAATGGTTTATCTGACCAAAACTGCTGATTTCAGAACAAAAACACAGTTTTGTTTTAAAAAGCAAATAAGACTAAATAATGTAGCCACAGAAGCAATAACTATTTAGTCTCCACGTTCTGCTTTTTTAATACTTGTCTTAGAACCTTGAGACATTAAAGGGATAGAAACGTTTACTTGAAATGTGCATGGGTGTATTTTAATTTTAAATAGAAGCATTTTTGCAATAAACTTTGATTAGAAAAAATGTTTCTAGTAAAGTTGTTTCAGTTTTTCAGCAGCATTACGTCATATATTGTGAGGGCCTATGCACAAGTGTCCCAAGCTCAGGGAGCCCGGTGATAGTGTGGTGTGTATATGCAGTTGTGGACTTATTGAACGAGTTCATTAGGTCTTTATTATTGAAGACCCTTGAGAAATAAAGAGATTATAAAATATGACATCTGAACATGCAACACAAAAGGTATTCAAGGGGTTTATCGAATAAGACTGCTGTCAAAAAGGCAAGCGTGTAGTGATTCTCTTATAATTGTACATAATATGTGACATATGACTAAAATTAACATTTTCAAATACAATTTTTTTAAAGTACAAATCTTTAATTACAAATACAATTTGTTTTTGGATGTACAATGTTAATTTTTGGAATTACAC